>NC_057806.1:510426060-510721060 GCF_018294505.1 Triticum aestivum | reverse complement strand
TGTACTAAAAATTTAATAATGCTAGAGATTTTGCCACCTATAGATGTTAATGCAACATGTTTCAAAGATGGCACACTTCATTGTTCTCCGGTCATTGCTGACACTATATGTATTAATACCAACTCCACCCCGAGTGCAATTCAAAATGATAATTCTGTACAAACCTTTCATACAGGGTTTGAAACTAGATGTGGCAGCGCAGGTAAAGACTTCTATGCATGCTCATAACTATATTCTTATTTTAGTCCATAATTTGTATTCTTATGTTCAATTTTCTCATCAGATCAAAGATCAACCAGGAGCCTGTTAGTTCCATCGTCTCTCAAGCAAAGTGCAGCAGAAAAAAAGGTTGCGTGAGAGAGTCCGATACAATTCAATGAGTCCCGAACAAATGTCTTCTCTCTTGCAGAAGAAACGTGACTACAACAAAATGAGGAGCAAACTTGTAGCATCAAACTTCAACTTTGATATGTCCCCAGGTACATGTGACATAATATTATTTCACAGATTGTAACAATATAGTGATTAAAGAGCATCTGTGTTGTATGCGTAGGGGAGCCTACCCATGGATGTACCTCGCAAACAAATGTGAATATCAATACGAGCGAAGATTCTGATTGGCTCCATAGAAATGATATGTACGAGATGCAGCAAATTAACAGACAAAAAGACCTATCAATATGTCCAGTGCTACCGATCCGCGTGAAGCTCTTGCGGGTAAATATTTTAGTATTTAATAGCTGGATGTTTTCCATAAAGTACTATCTTCAATAATGAATTCTTACCAATTATTCGCTAGGAGACAAGCACCAGACTCAAGATCCCTACGGAATACTTGAGCCCCACAAGGAAACATCCAACTTTCAGGGTATGTATATTGTTGCATGCTTTTTTTTCCATGCCCTTTGTCCAAACACATAAAAGTTTGTAATTTACATTCTCTTGGTCGTGGAATGACTATCTTTCCCACTAGAATGCTTGGAGGCCATACACCATGGAGAACACGCACAAGATGAGCTTGATGATGAAGCAAGGATGTTCACTGAACAATGTAAGCATCTCTAGAACTTACTTGATTTACCAACAAAACACTCTACCATTTCAAACATGTAACTTAATTAAATGTCCATATCCAGATGCCCAATTTGGATCATACCGAGTAGCTGCTGATGGCATCCCCCTTTATGCCGATGATAACCAAGCCTACCATAACCTGCCAAAGAAGCACAATGTTTTGAGGAAAGTTAAAGATTGCAGGTATTGTGGAGCTATGCGATTTCAATACGAGGGGCATGCATTCTGTTGTAGAAAAGCAAAAGTTAGCATATCTATTCCAGGTGTGCCTGCTGAGTTGAAACGATTATTTACAAGTCAGGATGATGATGATGCTAAATATTTCAGAGATAACATAAGGTATTGATACGTCTCCGTCGTATCTATAATTTTTTGTAGTTCCATGCTAATATTCTACAACTTTCATATACTTTTGGCAACTTTCTATACTATTTTTGGGACTAACATATTGATCTAGTGCCCAGTGCTAGTTCCTGTTTGTTGCATATTTTTTGTTTCACGGAAAATCCATATCAAACGGAGTCCAAACGGGATAAAAACTGACAGAGATTTTTTTTGGAATATATGTGATTTTTGGGAAGAAGAATCAACGTGAGACGATGCCCGAGGGGGCCATGAGGCAAGGGGTGTGCCCTGGGCCCTCATGGCCACCCTGTAAGGCGGTTGGTGCCCTTCTTTCGCCACAAGAAAGACAAATATCTGGACAGAGATCGTGTTAAAATTTTAGCCCAATCGGAGTTATGGATCTCCGGGAATATAAAAAATAGTGAAAGGGCAGAATCTGAGAACGCAGAAACAGAGAGAGACAGAGAGACAGATCAATCTCGGAGGGGCTCTCGCCCCTCACATGCCATGGAGGCCATGGAACAGAGGGGAACCCTTCTCCCATCTAGGGAGAAGGTCAAGTAAGAAGAAGAAGGAGGGGGTCTCTCCCCCCTCGCTTCCGGTGGCGCCGGAGCGCCGCCGGGGGCCATCATCATCACCGCGATCTTCACCAACATCTCCATCACCTTCCCCCATCTATCTACAGCGGTCCACTCTCCCGCAACCCGCTGTACCCTCTACTTGAGCGTGGTGCTTTATGCTTCATATTATTATCCAATGATGTGTTGCCATCCTATGATGTCTGAGTAGATTTTCGTTGTCCTATCGGTGGTTGATGAATTGCTATGATTGATTTAATTTGCTTGTGGTTATGCTGCTGTCCTTTGGTGCCCATCATATGAGCGCGTGCGTGGATCACACCATAGGGTTAGTTGTATGTTGATAGGACTATGTATTGGAGGGCAAGAGTGACAAAAACTTCAACCTAGCATAGAAATTGATGCATACAGGATTGAAGGGGGACCAATATGGCCCTATTTGGTTCGGCTGTGGATTTCTAAAATCAGCTGTGAAAAATCTGCTGTGGAAAAACAGCTGTGGAAAATTTGATGTGAAAAAAATGTAGGTCATTTGGCAAACCAGCTGATACAACTTTTTCAGATTTTGGCCCGCAGCGGAATCAGATTTTTGAAAGCACGTCCTAGGCTGCTTCCGCTTTTGGTTCAAGTTTTGGCAGCGGATTTCTGGAATCGGATTCTGCTGGGTTCGCCGTTTGGTTCAATTCTGCTGCGTGGCAGCGAATCGGTCGATAAAAGCTGAACCAAACAGGGCCTATATCTTAATGCTATGGTTGGGTTTTACCTTAATGAACGTTAGTAGTTGCGGATGCTTGCTAATAGTTCCAAGTCAGGGATGACATGCTAGTAGTGGCCTCTCCCACATAAAACTTGCTATCGGTCTAGTAAAGTAGTCGATTACTTAGGGACAATTTCGCAACTCCTACCACCACTTTCCACACTCGCTATACTAACTTTATTGCTTCTTTACCTAAAACAACCCCTACTTTTTATTTACGCGCTCTTTATTATCTTGCAAACCTATCCAAAAACACCTACAAAGTACTTCTAGTTTCATACTTGTTCTAGGTAAAGCGAACGCTAAGCGTACGTAGAGTTGTATCGGTGGTCGATAGAACTTGAGGGAATATTTGTTCTACCTTTAGCTCCTCGTTGGGTTCGACACTCTTACTTATCAAAAGAGGCTACAATTGATCCCCTATACTTGTGGGTTATCAAGACCTTTTTCTAGCGCCGTTGCCGGGGAGCAATAGCGTGGGGTGAATATTCTCGTGTGTGCTTGTTTGCTTTATCACTAAGTATTTTTTTTTGCTGTTCTAAGTTGTTCTCTATCTTTAGTTATGGATATGGAACAAGAAATATAAAAAATAGGTGTACCTGCTACTCATAGAGATGGGGAACCTCCTAAAACCCTCGATGTTGGTTATGTGAAAGAGATTATGTACTGCTTTGATAATCCTGAGAAAACCCCATTCAATTATGTTATGGTAGACACGTTGGATCAACGTGAATACTTTAGGGATTATTGCTTGACTCAAAAATGGAAACTATTATTGGATCAAATTCATATGTTGCATTGGTATGCTCGGGAACTATGCTTGAGATATGACTATACTTGCTGCTCTAGGATGAATGCTCCACACCTTCCTTTTTCATGCAAATTTAATGATGATAAAACTTTGGCTTCTTATGCTAATTGTATATATGATTACTATGATGTGGAACAAATAGAAGAATTTGTTGCTTTTATGGGTGATTATGAAATTGAATCTTTGTTTAAAGAGTGTGAAAATTTAGATATCCTTAAATATTTCTATGAGAATTATGAATACAATGCCGATATTGATGCATTTATTGAGAAAGTCTCCGCTGTCCAAGAAGAGACTAATATTTTGCAGGAGTCTATGGAAGAAGAAATCAATGACATTGTGAGCTCATTGGATGAAAAGGATGAGGATGAAGAGCGGATTGATCCGTCGTGCCGACCTTCTAATGATAGTAACTCTTCAACTCATACATTGTTTAATTTCTTTTCATGATTACCGAAGGATGATTGCTATGATGATTGTTATGATCCCATTGATTCTCTTGAAATATCCCTTTTTGATGATGTTTGCTATGCTTGTGGCCAAGATGCCAATATGAATTATGCTTATGGAGATGAACTTGCTATAGTTCCTTATGTTAAACATGAAATTGTTGCTATTGCACCCACGCATGATAGTCCTATTATCTTTTTGAATTCTCCCAACTACACTATACCGGAGAAGTTTACCCTTATTAAGGATTATATTGATGGGTTGCGTTTTACTATTACACATGATGATTTTGATAGATATAATATGCATGTGCTTGCTGCTCTTACTTGCAATTATTATGAGAGAGGAACTACATCTCTGCCTCTTTATGTTTCCAACACGAAAAAATTACAAGAAATTGTTTATACTATGCATTGGCCTTTACTTTGTGTGCATGAATTGTTCTTTTATGACATGCCGATGCATAGGAAGAGAGTTAGACTTAGTCATTACATGATATATGTTACCTTGTGCTCACTACTAAATTACAAATCATTGTTAATTAAAATTGGCTTTGATATACCTTGGGATCCGGGTGGATCCATTACTTGAGCACTATATGCTTAGCTTAATGGCTTTAAACAAAGCGCTGCCAGGGAGACAACCTGGAAGTTTTAGAGAATCATTTATTTCTGTTGTGTGCTTTTATAAGGTTTAAAAATAAAAATAATGTGCCAAGGTTTGCCTTTAGGATGTTTTAGATACTTGTTGGTTTGTGTGGTGCAGGACAGAAACTTTGGCTGTTGTGCGCGATTTTACATTTTTTATTGGAATGTCAAACGGTTCTGAAACTTTTTGCACTGTCTTTATATCTAATTGTTATTTTTTCTAATTTTTGTAGAATTTTTGGAATACCATAGGTATGGTGAATGTTCATATTATTACAGATTGTTCTGTTTTAGATAGATTCTATTTTTGATGCATAGTTTGCTTGTTTTGATTAAACTATCAATTTATATCAGTGGCTTAAGCCATGGAAAAGTTATATTACAGTAGATACAATGCAAAAACAAAATATTAAATTGGTTTGCAACAGTACTTAGAGTGGTGATTTGCTTTATTATACTAACAGATCTTACCGAGCTTTCTATTGAGTTTTGTGTGGATGAAGTGTTCGAAGATTGAGGAGGTCTCGATGTGAGAAGAAGGAAGAGAGGCAAGAGATCAAGCTGGGGATGCCAGAGGCACCCCAAGTAAATATTCAAGGAGACTCAAGCGTCTAAGCTTGGGGATGCCCCGGAAGGCATCCCATCTTTCTTCAATAAGTATCGGTATGTTTTCGGATTCGTTTCGTTCATGCGATATGTGCAATCTTGGAGCGTCTTTTGCATTTAGTTTTCATTTTTGTTTTATGCACCATGCTGGTATGAGATAGTCCTTGGTTGATATATAGAATGCTCATTGCACTTCACTTAAATCTTTTGAGTATGGCTTTATAAAATGCTTCATGTGCTTCACTTATATCTTTTGAAGTTTGAATTGCATGTTTCTCTTCACATAGAAAGCCGCCATTTGTAGAATGCTCTTTTGATTCACTTATATTTATTAGAGCATGGGCATATCTTTTGTAGAAAGGAATAAACTCTCTTGCTTCACTTATATCTATTTAGAGAGATGACAGGAACTAGTCATTCACATGGTTAGTCATAAAATCCTACATAAAACTGGTAGATCACTAAATATGATATGTTTGATTCCTTGCAATAGTTTTGCTATATAAAGATGGTGATATTAGAGTCATGCTAGTGGGTAGTTGTGGATTGTAGAAATACTTGTGTTGAAGTTTGTGATTCCCGTAGCATGCACGTATGGTGAACCGTTATGTGATGAAGTCGGAGCATGAGGTACTTATTGATTGTCTTCCTTATGAGTGGCTGTCGGGGACGAGCGATGGTCTTTTCCTACCAATCTATCCCCCTAGGAGCATGCGCGTAGCACTTTGTTTCGATGACTAATAGATTTTTGCAATAAGTATGTGAGTTCTTTATGACTAATGTTGAGTCCATGGATTATACGCACTCTCACCCTTCCATCATTGCTAGCCTCTTCGGTACCGTGCATTGCCCTTTCTCACCTTGAGAGTTGGTGCAAACTTCGCCGGTGCATCCAAACCTCGTGATACGATACGCTCTATCACACATAAGCCTCCTTATATCTTCCTCAAAACAGCCACCATACCAACCTATCATGGCATTTCCATAGCCATTCCGAGATATATTGCCATGCAACTTCCATCATCATCATATACATGACTTGAGCATTCATTGTCATATTGCTTTGCATGATCGTAAGATAGCTAGCATGATGTTTTCATGGCTTGTCCGTTTTTTGATGTCATTGCTACGCTAGATCATTGCACATCCCGGTACACCGCCGGAGGCATTCATATAGAGTCATATTTTGTTCTAGTATTGAGTTGTAATATTGAGTTGTAAGTAAATAAAAGTGTGATGATCATCATTATTATAGCATTGTCCCACGTGAGGAAAGGATGATGGAAGCTATGATTCCCTCACAAATTGAGTCTCCGGACTTTACAAAAAAATAAAAGAGGCCAAAGAAGCCCACCAAAAAAGAGAAAAAAATAAAAAAATGAGAGAAAAGAGAGAAGGGACAATGTTACTATCCTTTTACCACACTTGTGCTTCAGAATAGCACCATGTTCTTCATATAGAGAGTCTCTTGAGTTATCACTTTCATATACTAGTGGGAATTTTCATTATAGAACTTGGCTTGTATATTCCGATGATGGTCTTCCTCAAATGCCCGAGGTCTTCATGAGCAAGCAAGTTGCATGCACACCCACTTAGTTTCCAGTTTGAGCTTTCATACACTTATAGCTCTTAGTACATCCGTTGCATGGCAATCCCTACTCCTCACATTGACATCAATTGATGGGCATCTCCATAGCCCGTTGATTAGCCGCGTCGATGTGAGACTTTCTCCCTTTTTGTCTTCTTCACACAACCTCCACCATCATATTCTATTCCACCTATAGTGCTATATCCATGGCTCACGCTCATGTATTGCGTGAAAGTTGAAAAGGTTTGAGAACATCAAAAGTATGAAACAATTGCTTGGCTTGTCATCGGGGTTGTGCATGATTCGAATATTTTGTGTGGTGAAGATGGAGCATAGCCAGACTATATGATTTTGTAGGGATAACTTTCTTTGGCCATGTTATTTTGAAAATACATGATTGCTTTATTAGTATGCTTGAAGTATTATCTTAATGTCAAATGATAGACTATTTCTTTGAATCACTCGTGTCTTAATATTCATGCCATGATTAGATTACATGATCAAGATTATGCTAGGTAGCATTCCACATCAAAAATTGTCTTTTTTATCATTTACCTACTCGAGGACGAGCAGGAATTAAGCTTGGGGATGCTGATACGTCTCCCTCGTATCTATAATTTTTGATTGTTCCATGCCAATATTCTACAACTTTCATATACTTTTGGCAACTTTATACTATTTTTGGGACTAACATATTGATCCAGTGCCCAGTGTCAGTTCCTGTTTGTTGCATGTTTTTTGTTTCGCAGAAAATCCATATCAAACAGAGTCCAAATGGGATAAAAACTGACGGAGATTTTTTTGGAATATATGTGATTTTTGGGAAGAAGAATCAACGCGAGACGATGCCCGAGGGGTCCACGAGGCAGGGGACGCGCCCCAGGGCGTCAAGTGCACCCTGGGCCCTCGTGGCCACCCCGTAAGGCGGTTGGTATCCTTCTTTCGCTGCAAGAAAGCCAATATCCAGATAGAGATCATGTTAAAATTTTAGCCCAATCGGAGTTACAGATCTCCGGGAATATAAGAAACGGTGAAAGGGCAAAATCTGAGAACGAAGAAACAGAGAGAGACAGAGAGACATATCCAATCTCGGAGGGGCTCTCGCCCCTCCCATGCCATGGAGGCCATCTACCATAGGGTAAACCCTTCTCCCATCTAGGGAGAAGGTCAAGGAAGAAGAAGAAGGAGGGGGCTCTCTCCCCCTCGCTTCCGGTGGCGCCGGAACACCGCCGGGGGCCATCATCATCACCGTGATCTTCACCAACACCTCCGCCATCTTCACCAACATCTCCATCACCTTCCCCCATCTATCTAAATCGGTCCACTCTCCCGCAACCCGCTGTACCCTCTACTTGAACATGGTGCTTTATGCTTCATATTATTATCCAATGATGTGTTGCCATCCTATTATGTCTGAGTAGATTTTCATTGTCCTATCGGTGGTTGATGAATTGCTATGATTGATTTAATTTGCTTGTGGTTATGTTGTTGTCCTTTGGTTCCCATCATATGATTGCACGCGTGGATCACACCATAGGGTTAGTTGTATGTTGATAGGACTATGTATTGGAGGGCAAGAGTGACAGAAGCTTCAACCTTGCATAGAAATTGATGCATACGGGATTGAAGGGGGACCAATACATCTTAATGCTATGGTTGGGTTTTACCTTAATGAACGTTAGTAGTTGTGGATGCTTCCTAATAGTTCCAATCATAAGTGCATAGAATTCCAAGTCAGGGATGACATGCTAGCAGTGGCCTCTCCCACATAAAACTTGCTATCGGTCTAGTAAAGTAGTCAATTGCTTAGGGACAATTTCGCAACTCCTACCACCACTTTTCCACACTCTCTATACTAACTTTATTGCTTCTTTACCTAAAACAGCCCCTACTTTTTATTTACGCGCTCTTTATTATCTTGCAAATCTATCCAAAAACACCTACAAAGTACTTCTAGTTTCATACTTGTTCTAGGTAAAGCGAACGTTAAGCGTGCGTAGAGTTGTATCGGTGGTCGATAGAACTTGAGGGAATATTTGTTCTACCTTTAGCTCCCCGTTGGGTTCGACACTATTACTTGTCGAAATAGGCTACAATTGATCCCCTATACTTGTGGGTTATCAGGTATTTCAACTCACACTTCTCATTCACGAGTCTTGGAGTGACACTCGACCAGCGAGTCAACACTGCAGCAGGCATTGAGATATATACATTCCGTGCACATGGACAATTGTACCACCATTTGGATCATTTGGTTCATGGTGAACATGGTACGCGACGTTTGTGAAAGTGCGTTATATCGACTAGAGGGGGGTGAATAGGCGATTTTTATGAAAGTCTTCAGAACATAGAAGTTTTGAAGACAAACGATAAAATTAAACCTATTACCATGCACCGGAAGGTAGACTACACTAGGCAAACCATAGTCAAGTATTCAATGAAGTGAAAGCACAAAGACTAATAGCAGCTAGGTAGTAAGGATCAGGTAGGAAGATATTGTGAAGCCAAACAGAACATGCAGTCACTCAGTGAAGACAAATGATAGAACAAACATACAATGACTTCACAAGGAGTAACAGTAAGTAAAGGGAAGTGAAGATGAAACCAGTGACTCGTTGAAGACAATGATTTGTTGGACCAGTTCCAGTTGCTGTGACAACTGTACGTCTGGTTGGAGCGGCTAGGTATTTAAACCTTAGGACACACAGTCCCGGACACCCAGTCCTGAACACGCAGCTCAGGACACCCAGTCCTCACCATATTATCCTTGAGCTAAGGTCACATAGACCTCGCCCAATCACTCTGGTAAGTCTTCAAGGTAGACTCCCAAACCTTCACAGACTTCGTTCACCGGCAATCCACAATGTCTCTTGGATGCTCAGAACGCGACGCCTAACCGGCTGGAGGATGCACAGTCCTCAAGTGTAATAAGTCTTCAGATCACACAGACAAGAAGACTTAAGTGATGCCCAATTCTCTCTGGCTCTGGTGGTTAGGGCTTTATCCTCGCAAGGAATTCTCTCTCAAAGGCTTCGAGGTGGGTTGCTCTCAAACGACAAAAGCCGTACTTTCAATCTGAGCAGCCAACCATTTATGGTTGTAGGGGGTGGGCTATTTATAGCCACTTGGCAACCCGACCTGATTTGTCCGAAATGACCCTGGGTCACTAAGGAACTGACACGTGTTCCAACGGTCAGATTTCAAACTCACACGGCAACTTTACTTGGGCTACAAGCAAAGCTGACTTGTCCGACTCTGGACAAGATTCGCTCTCATAGTCTTCACTCGAAGACATAGGTTTTTGGTTTAGGCATCACTTCAGTCATTCTGACTGGTTCTCTTGGACCCCACTTAATAGTACGGTGGTTCCTATGACTCAACACAAAAGAAAAAGAACTACGAAAGATCTAAGTCTTCGAGCTCCATAGGCTTCATATAGTGTCTTCTCTTGTCATAGTCTTCAATGTGAATATCTTCATATACCACCTTTGACTTCAATGTCTTCATACATTTTTAGGGGTCATCTCTGGTAGTAAAACCGAATCAATGAGGGACTTCTACCTGTGTTATCCTGCAATTCTCACAAACACATTAGTCCCTCAACTAGGTTTGTCGTCAATACTCCAAAACCAACTAGGGGTGGCACTAGATGCACTTACAATCTCCCCCTTTTTGGTGATTGATGACAAACTAGTTGAAGTTTTCAACGGGGAATATAATCTGTGAAATTGTAAAGGATAAGGAATTGTCTTCATAAGTTGCAAGGGCTCCCCCTGAAGATGTGCATATAAGTTAATTTGCTTTTGGAATGCAAATGCACATGGCAGGTTGTACTTGTGGAGATCCACTTCAACTTATGATGACAATCCACTATGCATGTGAAAGTATATGAAGATAATGACATGCATAATGGAAAATGGACGTCTGCAGAATGAGCTAAGTGCGGAATTTATCGTCGCACATGCGGAATTTATCTTCGCAAAACAAGGTGGCAAATAAGTAGCAGACGACCATCTAGTTTAAGTGTTACAACTCATAAGAACCAAATGTAGCAAAAACGAGAGTTGTAAGCACGAAGCAAAATATAAAGCACCCGCCCATATGGACCCGCTTGAAGACTATCAATCTCATATGCTTCTCCCCCTTTTGTCAGTAATGACCAAAAAGGTTTGAAGACATAGAGCCTCTACTCGTTCCCATGAGGAGTAGGTGAAGTAGCAGGGTTGTTGGTGTTGTTTGGCGGTGCAGAAGAGCTTGGAGGTGCTGAAGGAGGTGGCGGTGAAGTAGCATCGTCTTCTTCCTCAATAATTCTGGCAGTCACTGTGGCAGCAGAGGAAGAGAACTCAGAGTCTTCAAGGGATGGAGTTCCTAGCAGCACAGCCCTTCGAGGAGGTGTGGAGTCAAACTTGAATCTCTCAGTGAAGCCATCCTCTTGAAGATCAGCTTCAGAACACATCATCGTGAGCCCTTTCCATGTGCGGCGACAGGTTTCATGGGCAACGAAAGCATTCTTGGTGGCAAGATTTCGAGTGCGATTAACATCCACCAAGAGGCTTTTCATCTGACGCTTCAGCCAGTCATGATGCCTATCCTGTTTCTGATGTAGAGCCACAAGAAGCTCTCGGTCGTTGAGAACACGAGTGCGCTTCTTGGGTCTTGGAGCAGTGGCACTGTCAGTGGCTTCAGTGGAAGCAGGGTGTGGTGCACGTGTAGTGCCAGCCAAAGGATACACCCGAGAAACTGCTTCAACGCCTTCAACGTTCTGAGTAAAACTCTGATGTTCTGCATTCTGAAGACTTAGAGGTTGCTTGGCAGGCTCAGAATATATGGCTTCAGTAGACATGTCCACGTCAGGCAAGAAGATCCGATGGTTGCGGGCTGAGGGCTGATACGAGATGGCGGAGTGTAGCTTGATCAGCCGCATGACCCAAGGGGCGTAGAACTTCAAACCAAACAGATCAATGCCTGATGCAGCAAGTTGGCGTATGAAGAAGTCCTGTGCATTGAAGCATTTGCCATGAAGTATATAGAAGACCAAAGTCTTCATTGCACCCTGAAGCTTGGCATTTGGAGAGTGCCCTTTGATAGGCCAGAGAGTTCGCCTGATGATGTGATAGATGGTTCTGGCAGGTACTCAAGGTCTTCAACGAAGAACTCTGTGGGATAAGCAGCATCTTGGGGCAATGGCTTCATCATGCTGAGCATTTGACTCATATCAGGTTCTGGCCGCTGAAAGATGCTCTCAATAGCTTCAGCATGCAGCTGACAGCCTTGCTCGAAGAGATCGCCAGGAGTGGGCAAGCCAGTGAGCTCAATGATGTCAAATGCATTGGCTTCGTGATGAACGTTGCCAGTCATCCACTCCAGGACCCAAGTCTTCGGATCTCTGCTGTACCCTTTGATGTGAAGTGTGGCATAGAATTGTAGCAGCAGCTCTTCATTCCAATGCTCTTCATCAGTAACAAACTGCAGCAGACCCACTTGCTTGAAGCAATCCAACGCTTCTTCTAGACAGGGCAGACCAGCTATAGCTTCAACGTCAAGGCGCTTGTGTGGGAAGATGCGACCTTGGTTGTAAAGAATGCAAGAGTAATAGCTTCGCTGAGGATAGCTCCAGAACCGATCAGATGATATCCTTTCCCTTGAGTAGGGGTTCCTGGAGCTATTGAAGAACGTGTTGTCTGCCCTGAAGCCATTGATGTTGAAGGAGCCAGGTGCTGATGCAGGACCTGGAAACCTTGGCAGTCTTGGGATTGGCTTCTGGACCTGAGGCCTGTGCTCAACATGATAGTTGAATTGGGGACCGGCAGCAGACTCAGGAACAGAAGTGGCGGGATCAGTGGCTTCGCTGTCTTCTGAAGCTTTTGCTGGGGAGGGCTCCACATTAGCTTCATTGGTGGTTGTGGCAGCCTCACGATTTTCATCCTCCACTTGACTAGCTGGAGGGTCGGTCACAAGCACATTCTCCTGGAGAACTGCTTCTTGGTGGGACAGGGAGTGGGATCTTGTGGGACTCTTCTTCTGCGGCTGATGCAGCCGGAATGTCTTCAGCAGAGACTTGAGGCCTTGGACCTTTGCGAAGCCTGCGGAACACAGACGACACCTGTGGAGTTGGAGTGGGCTGGGCCTCATAGTCTTCTTCCTCTTGTGGGCGATCTGCCCATGAAGCATCCTGTTCAATTGGCGTCAGTGGACGACCAATGCTGATGAGTTCGCTGTTTTCAAACTAAGGAAGGACTGCACCATCTACTACATTGTCATGATGACCAATGTCTTCAGCAGCGATGGGATCAGCTGCTGGAATGTCTTCAGCTTCATGAGCCTCTGTGGAAGTAGGCTCATGAATTGTCAGTTGTCGTTCAGCTTCAGGATAGACCATAGAAATGGGTTTAACTATCAAGGGCTCTGTGGAAGCAGCCCGAGCTTTCTTGGTCTTCCTCTTCTTCTTGGAGGGGGCAGTAGGAGAGGCTTCAGAGTGTTTCCTCTTCCTAGCTTCAGCCTCAGCAGTCCTTGTCTTCTTGAGCTTTGAAGCTATTGACCGACTTTTTGGCTTCAAGCCAGTCAGTCTAGTTGGGAAGACAATCGGAACTGCTCCTTGCCTTGGTGCATCAGGTTTAGCCATAGCAGGCTTCTTCTTCTTCTTTGCGGCCATCCTGGGGTCGATGCCAGGACGCCCAAGTGCCTTGCGCTTCTCAGCCTCATTATAGGCTTGCACACATCTGTCAGCCAGAGTCTTCATGCGCTCACGCGAACCCTGAGCTTCTGCATGCTTCTTCACAAAGGCTTCCTTGAGCTCGTGCATCATTGTCTTGAAGTTCTTCACTTCTTGCACGCTGAGCTTGGCCATATGCTTCTTGAACTGAGCCTTTTCATAGTCAATCTTCTGCTTCAGTTCAACAATGCGCTGGGCAATAGCAAGTTCTGAAGCAATGGCGCCTTGGAAGGCGACACTGAGGCCAATGGGTAGCTGCAGATCTTCAAAGCTGATGTTTGGCGTGTCAAACCACTCGTCAATGAAGTTGTGGATGATGGTGACATCAAAGAGAGGCAGATCATTGAAGATTTCTGCTTCTTCTTTGCTCTTGATGAGTTGCTCAAGAGCGTCATCTGCAAGATCTTCATCACTTGACAGATCAATGTCGTCATTGCGCAGAATGGCAGCAGCTGTTAGCTCTTGGCCAGTGTGAGACAGAGGCATCTTGGCCTTCTAGGGCTTGGAGACGTGTGATAAGTCTTCAGACTACACACTGTCTTCAGGAGGTGCAGTTGCCAATGGCTTCGCCCTTGAGATTTTTGGTGAAGGGGCCGGCTTTGAAGCTTTTGGCTTCTTCAACTGCTTTGGCTTCGGCACTGCAGGCGCGTCATCAGACTCAGTGTCAGCTGCAGGCTCATTCACTGCAGTCCCTTGAACCAAGATGTAGGTGATGAGGCCTTCAAGGTTGGCGAAAGGACCGATGACATTGGGTTCTGCATGTCATGTGCCATCTGCCCTTGGAGATGAGGGACCAGGGTTGAAGTCTAACCCAAAAGTCTTCTTATTCTGCTTCGCTGAGTTCTGAGCAAACTAGAAGTTGCACTTGAACAGATTGTCGTCACGACACCATAGCAGTGACGACGAGTGTGCATCAGCAGGCTGTGGTCCATGGACCATGCATGGATAGAAGCCTTGAGCAATGGCTTCATCTCTGGACCTGGGTAGAAGATTCTTGAATAGGATGTCTCCCCATGGTCTCTTGATGGCGTTTTTCTCAGCATACTCCTGGGTCGCAAATCTGTATTTGAACCATTGTTCTGCCCAATATCTTCGAATCCATTGGATTCGGGTCTTGCGCTGACTGTAATCCTCTTCAGGATCTGTCTTGTACATTTCTGAGAGTTCATCTGGCAGATCTCTGGAGGTCTCACCACGACGCTTTCTGCCACCCTTCCTTGCTGCTTTCTCTGAAGCCATAAACTTTAACCTGAAAGGCTTCAAGACGTTCAAAGGCTTCAAAGGTTTTCGTTTGCTGGACCAACAGGAACTGCCTTCGGGAGAATTTATGTGATGCTATAAGAATTCTGCAAATGAATGCAGACTATGAGAACCAAAGGATTCTCCCACAGACATGTACCTGTGACAGCATTAAGGTGCGAGGGAAGGGGAAGAGGTCATATGCATTCTCAGAAGAGACAAATGATAGAACAAACATACAATGACTTCACAAGGAGTAACAGTAAGTAAAGGGAAGTGAAGATGAAACCAGTGACTCATTGAAGACAATGATTTGTTGGACCAGTTCCAGTTGTTGTGACAACTATATGTCTGGTTGGAGCGGCTAGGTATTTAAACCTTAGGACACACAGTCCCGAACACCCAGTCCTGAACACGCAGCTCAGGACACCCAGTCCTCACCGTATTCTCCTTGAGCTAAGGTCACATAGACCTCGCCCAACCACTCTGGTAAGTCTTCAAGGTAGACTCCCAAACCTTCACAGACTTCGTTCATCGGCAATCCACGATGTCTCTTGGATGCTCAGAACGCGACGCCTAACCGGCTGGAGGATGCACAGTCCTCAAGTGTAATAAGTCTTCAGATCACACAGACAAGAAGACTTAAGTGATGCCCAATTCTCTCTGGCTCTGGTGGTTAGGGCTTTATCCTCGCAAGGAATTCTCTCTCAAAGGCTTCGAGGTGGTTTGCTCTCAAACGACAAAAGCCGTACTTTCAATCTGAGCAGCCAACCATTTATGGTTGTAGGGGGTGGGCTATTTATAGCCACTTGGCAACCCGACCTGATTTGTCCGAAATGACCCTGGGTCACTAAGGAACTAACACGTGTTCCAACGGTCAGATTTCAAACTCACACGGCAACTTTACTTGGGCTACAAGCAAAGCTGACTTGTCCGACTCTGGACAAGATTCGCTCTCATAGTCTTCACTCGAAGACATAGGTTTTTGGTTTAGGCATCACTTCAGTCATTCTGACTGGTTCTCTTGGACCCCACTTAATAGTACGGTGGTTCCTATGACTCAACACAAAAGAAAAAGAACTACGAAAGATCTAAGTCTTCGAGCTCCATAGGCTTCATATAGTGTCTTCTCTTGTCATAGTCTTCAATGTGAATATCTTCATATACCACCTTTGACTTCAATGTCTTCATACATTTTTAGGGGTCATCTCTGGTAGTAAAACTAAATCAACGAGGGACTTCTACCTGTGTTATCCTGCAATTCTCACAAACACATTAGTCCCTCAACTAGGTTTGTCGTCAATACTCCAAAACCAACTAGGGGTGGCACTAGATGCACTTACAGTTTGCAACTATATATTTATGATACGGATGACAGCTTGGCGCACCGGGTCCATAGGTCACCGGATCTTAATATTGATCTCTTTCACAAAATTCTAAGTATACCACGACACAAGCCTTACGTACAGACTTTTTAGAATGTTGGTTCTTCAGCAAGCCTTGATGGATATAGAATTGAAATAAACACAGATATAACCCTAGATCAGTGATGGTACAATGCCCCGACAACTTCCCAGGTTGCTGCGATATGGGTTGAAGGGGGTAACACACAGAACTTCTTTGGTCGACATGTTTTCGTGCATGGATCAGGAGAGCATCCCTTGTATATTAGAGCATACTATGGTTGTTATGACCCTTTGGCGTATCCACTATTTTTTCCTGGTGGGGAGACTGGTTGGAATCGATGGTTGCCATATGTTCCTACACAAGAAGATGAAGGACATGAGTCTAACGCGGGTATGATTTTATAGTTTTAGATTTGTAACATGGTCAATTAAAACAACAACAAAAACTAATATTCTGAACTTCTTGTGTTTAAACTATCCAGCTGGTAGTTCAGAACAAGGTCAAGACCGGTCTACTGACTTGCCTACAAGTGTTAATTTAATGGAAATAGATGATGACACAATGCCGACTACATTTGATAATTCTGAACAATTTGATGACCACGTGGCTGATTTGCCCCCAGGTAAGTTTCATCACTTAGACACGTCTATTTTAAGGGTCTCCCATTTTTTTAATGTTATGAATCTTCATTCAGACGATAACAAGGACAACTAGGACGAGGAGGACGAACCTGTTTAATCAAGAAAATATGTATCTGCAAGGGAGTATTACTACTTCAAGATGATGATCAGGAAGAAGCTTTTTAACATCGTCCTATTCAGGGGGCGCCTTTTCCAACAATGGGCCGTTGATATGTACATTAAGATCAAGACAATGAGGTTGGATTGGTACTCCAAGCCAGAAAATCAGAAGATTATATGCGCGGACCTCTACCAGGTACCATTCTTGGGGTTGTTGTTATATGACATTAGCGAACTCACTTTTAATATATAGTTTGGCATTCTTAGTGCATGCATTATGTATCTTCTACGTAGGGTCTTGTAGACACGATCGCTGCTGGTGAGTCATGTGGTGATCGGATTGGTAAAAGGATTGTGCTCCCAAGGACATTTCCTAGTGGTGATAGAGATATGAAGAGAAGGTTCCTAGATGCAATTGCCATAGTGCAGCGATGGGGTAAACCAGATTACTTCATCACAATGACATGCAACCCATACTGGGAGGAGATAACAACAGAGTTGATGCCCGGACAGCTACCACAGGATCGACCAGACCTGGTTGCAAGAGTGTACAAAGCAAAGCAGCGAGATTTGATGGACTTACTCATCAAGAAAAAGCATATTGGCGAGGTTGCGGCCTATGTTCATGTGACCGAGTTTCAGAAAAGAGGGCTCCCACATGAACATATCCTTCTAATCATGAAGGCAGGTAGCAAGTTAAAGACTCCAGATGACTATGACAGAGTCATATCAGCAGAAATACCTGATAAAGATAAATACCCTGTCCTGCATGCTCTAGTCATAAAACACATGTTGCATGGGCCATGTGGTGTCCTCAATAAAAATGTGCTTGCATGATTGAGGAGCAGTGTTGTTTTCACTATACTCGGGAGTTTTGCCCCGCTACACAACAGGGAAAGGACTCATATCCCATATATAGGAGGAGGGATGATGGACGTCGAGTAAAAGTGAGAGGAGCAGGACAATAGGTGGGTGGTTCCTTACAACCCCTTTCTTCTCATGAAGTACAATTGCCACATCAATGTAGAAGCTTGCTCGAGCATCAAGGCAGTGAAGTATTTGTTCAAGTACATTTACAAGGGACATGACCGAATATCATTTTCATTCGAGCAGGATGTCATCAACAATGGGGGGGTCATTAATGAGATCCTACAATACCGAGATGCACGATTGCTACCTCTTGAGCACTGCGTTGGTTTTCCCTTGAAGAGGAAAGGGTGATGCAGTAAAGTAGCGTAAGTATTTCCCTCGGTTTTTGAGAACCAAGGTATCAATCCAGTAGGAGACCACACACGAGTCACCTCGTACCTATACAAACAAATAAGAACCTCGCAACCAACGCGATAAAGGGGTTGTCAATCCCTTCACGGCCACTTGCAAGAGTGAGATCCGATAGAGATAATAAATAAGATAAATATTTTTGGTATTTTTATATTATAGGTTGAAAGTAAAGATTGCAAAATAAAATAGATTCAAAACTTGTATGATGGAAAATAGACCCGGGGGCCATAGGTTTCACTAGTGGCTTCTCTCAAGATAGCATAAATATTACGGTGGGTAAACAAATTACTGTCGAGCAATTGATAGAAAAGCGAATAATTATGAGAATATCTATGCATGATCATGTATATAGGCATCACGTATGAGACAAGTAGACCGACTCCTGCCTGCATCTACTACTATTACTCCACACATCGACCGCTATCCAGCATGCATCTAGAGTATTAAGTTCATAAGAACAGAGTAACGCCTTAAGCAAGATGACATGATGTAGAGGGATAAACTGATGCAATATGATATAAACCCCATCTTTTTATCCTCGATGGCAACAGTACAATACGTGTCATTCCCCCTACTATCACTGGGATCGAGCACCGTAAGATTGAACCCAAAGCTAGGCACTTCTCCCATTGCAAGAAAGATCAATCTAGTAGCCAAACCAAACTGATAATTCGAAGATACTTGCAAAGCTAAACCAATCATACATAAAATAATTCAGATAAGAATCAAATATTGTTCATAGATAATCTGGATCATAAACCCACAATTCATCGGATCTCGACAAACACACCGCAAAAGAAGATTACGTCGAATAGATCTCCAAGAGAATCAAGGAGAACATTGTATTGAGATCCAAAGAGAGAGAAGAAGGCATCTAGCTACTAGCTATGGACCCGAAGGTCTGAAGTAAACTACTCACACATCACCGGAGAGGCCATGGAGTTGATGTAGAGGCCCTCCGTGATCAATGCCCCCTCCGGCGGAGCTCCGGAAAAGGCCCCAAGATGGGATCTCTCGGGTACAGAAGGTTGCAGCGGTGGAATTAGGTTTTCTTGGTGCTCCTGGATGTTTGCGGGGTACGTGGACTTACATAGGAGGAAGAAGTAGGACGGTGGCGCAACGAGGGGCCCACAAGGGTGGAGGGCGCGCCCAGGGGGGTAGGTGCGCCCCCTGCCTCGTGGCCTCCTCGATTGTTTCTTGTCGCCCACTCCAAGTCTCCTGGATCACGTTTGTTGAGAAAATCACGTTCCCGAAGGTTTCATTCTGTTTGGACTTCATTTGATATTCCTTTTCTGCAAACCACTGAAATAGGCAAAAAACAGCAATTTGGGCTGGGCCTCCGGTTAATAGGTTAGTCCCAAAAATGATATAAAGTGTAAAATAAAGCCCATTAACATCCAAAACAGATAATATAATAGCATGGACCAATCAAAAATTATATATACGTTGGAGACGTATCAAGCATCCCCAAGCTTAATTCCTGCTCGTCCTCGAGTAGGTAAATGAAAAATAAGAATTTTTGATGTGGAATGCTTTATAACTTTTTTCTCAATGTAATTTTTTCTTTATTGTGACACGAATGTTCATGTCCAAAATATTCAAGATAAAAGTTTAATATTGACATAAAAATAATAATACTTCAAGTATACTAACTAAGCAATCATGTCTTCTCAAAATAACATGGCCAAAGAAAGTTATCCCTACAAAATCATATAGTCTGGCTATGCTCTATCTTCACCACACAAAATATTTAAATCATGCACAACCCCGATGACAAGCCAAGCAATTGTTTCATACTTTTGATGTTCTCAAACTTTTTCAATCTTCACGCAATATATGAGTGTGAGCCATGGATATAGCACTATATGTGGAATAGGATTGTGGTTGTGGAGAAGACAAAAAGGATAAGATAGTCTCACATCAACTATGCGTATCAACGGGCTATGGAGATGCCCATCAATAGATATCAATGTGAATGAGTAGGGATTGCCATGCAACGGATGCACTAGAGCTATAAGTGTATGAAAGCTCAACAAAAGAACTAAGTGGGTGTGCATCCAACTTGCTTGCTCATGAAGACCTAGGGCAATTTTGAGGAAGCCCATCATTGGAATATACAAGCCAAGTTCTATAATGTAAAATTCCCACTAGTATATAAAAGTGATAACATAGGAGACTCTCTATCATGAAGATCATGGTGCTACTTTGAAGCACAAGTGTGGAAAAAGGATAGTAACATTGTCCCTTCTCTCTTTTTCTCTCATTTTTTATTTGGGCCTTCTTTCTTTTTTGCCTCTTTTCTTTTTTCTTTTTTTATTTTTCGTCCGGAGTCTCATCCTGACTTGTGGGGGAATCATAGTCTCCATCATCCTTTCCTCACTGGGACAATGCTCTTATAATGATGATCATCACACTTTAATTTACTTACAACTAAAGAATTACAACTCAATACTTAGAACAAAATATGACTCTATGTGAATGCCTCCAGCGGTGTACCGGGAATGATGCATGAGTGACATGTATGAAGAATTATGAACGGTGGCTTTGCCACAAATACGATGTCAACTACATGATCATGCAAGCATTATGACCATGATGAAGCGTGTCATAATAACGGAACGGTGGAAAGTTACATGGCAATATATCTCGGAATGGCTATGGAAATGCCATAATAGGTAGGTATAGTGGCTGTTTTGAGGAAGGTATATGGTGGGTCTATGGTACCGGCGAAAGTTGCACGATACTAGAGAGGCTAGCAATGGTGGAAGGGTGAGAGTGCGTATAATCCATGGACTCAACATTAGTCATAAAGAACTCACATACTTATTGCAAAAATCTATTAGTTATCGAAACAAATTATTACGCGCATGCTCCTAGGGGGATAGATTGGTAGGAAAAGACCATCGCTCGTCCCCGACCGCCACTCATAAGGAAGACAATCAATAAATAAATCATGCTCCGACTTCATCACATAACGGTTCACCATACGTGCATGATATGGGAATCACAAACTTCAACACAAGTATTTCTCAAATTCACAACTACTCAACTAGCATGACTCTAATATCACCATCTCCATATCTCAAAACAATTATCAAGTATCAAACTTATCATAGTATTCAATGCACTTATATGAAAGTTTTTATATTATTCCTAAAAGCAAATTTCCATGTTGTTCTAAAGGATTATCAAAATAATATAAGTGAAGCATGATAGATCAATTATTTCTATAAAATAAAACCACCGCCATGCTCTAAAAGATATAAGTGATGCACTAGAGCAAAAACTATATGGCTCAAAAGATATAAGTGAACCACATAGAGTATTCTAATAAATTTCAAATCATGTGAGTCTCTCTCAAAAGGTGTGTGCAGCAAGGATTATTGTGGTAAACTAGAAAGCAAAGATTCAAATCATACAATACGCTCCAAGAAAAACACATATCATGTGGTGAATAAAAATATAGCTCCAAGTAAAGTTACCGATAGACGAAGACGAAAGAGGGGATGCCTTCCGGGGCATCCCCAAGCTTAGGCTTTTTGGTGTCCTTGAATTTTACCTTGGGGTGCCATTGGCATCCCCAATCTTAGGCTCTTGCCACTCCTTGTTCCATAATCCATCAAATCTTTACCCAAAACTTGAAAACTTCACAACACAAAAAACTCAAAATAGAAAATCTCGTGAGCTCCGTTAGCGAAAGAAAAAAAATACCACTTCAAGGTAATGTAATGAACTCATTATTGATTTATATTGGTGTTAAACCTACTGTATTCCAACTTATCTATGGTTTATAATCTCTTTTACTAGCCATAGATTCATCAAAATAAGCAAACAACACGCGAAAAACAGAATCTGTCAAAAACAGAACAGTCTGTAGTAATCTGTAGCTAACGCGAACTTCTGGAACCCCAAAAATTCTAAACTAAATTTCTGGAAGTTAGGAATTTATCTATTAATCATCTTCAAAAAGAATTAACTAAATATCACTTTCCAAATAAAAATGGCAGCAATTCTCGTGAGAGCTAAAGTTTCTGTTTTTTACAGCAAGATCAAAAAGACTTTCCCCAAGTCTTTCCAACGGTTCTACTTGGCACAAACACTAATTAAACACAAAAAACACAACCAAAACATAGGATAGATAAATTATTTATTACTAAACAGTAGAAAAAATCAAGGAATGAAAATAAAATTGGATTGCCTCCCAACAAGCGCTATCGTTTAACGCCCCTAGCTAGGAATAAAAGCGAAGATAGATCTAGGTATTGCCATCTTTGGTAGGCAATCCATAAGTGGATCTCATAATAGATTCATATGGTAATTTAACTTTCTTTCTAGGGAAGTTCTCCATTCCTTTCCTTAATGGAAATTGGAATTTAATATTCCCTTCCTTCATATCAATAATTGCACCAATTGTTGTAAGGAAAGGTCTACCAAGAATAATAGGATATGAACGATTGCAATCTATATCAAGAACAATGAAATCTATGGGCACATAATTACTATTTGCAACAATAAGAACATCATTAATTCTTCCCATAGGTTTCTTAATGGTGGAATCCGTAAGATGCAAGTTTAAAGAACAATCATCAAAATCACTTAAACCTAGCAAATCACACAAAGTATTTGGAATCGTGGAAACACTAGCACCCAAATCACACAAAGCATAACACTAATGATCTTTAATTTTAATTTTTATTGTAGTTTCCCACTCATCATAAAGTTTTCTAGGTATAGAAACTTCCAACTCAAGTTTTTCTTCATGAGATTGCATCAAAGCATCGACGATATGTTTAGTAAAAGCTTTATTTTGACTATAAGAATGAGGGGAATTTAGCATGGATTGCAACAAGGAAATAAAATCTATCAAAGAGCAATTATCATAATTAAATTCCTTGAAATCCAATATAGTGGGTTCATTGCTATATAAAGTTTTAACCTCTTCAATCCCACTTTTAAATTTTTTTGCATCAAGATCTAAAAACTCTGAATCATTGGAATGCCTTTTAAATAAAGTTGACTCATCTCTAGTCCCATCATTATCAAGATTCATATTGCAAAACAAAGATTTAATAGGGGAAACATCAATCACTTTTGGATCTTCATCCTTATTATCATGAAAACTAGAAGAACACGATTTCACAAAGCAATCTTTCTTAGCACGCATCCTAGCGGTTCTTTCCTTGCACTCATCAATGGAAATTCTCATGGCTTTGAGAGACTCATTGATATCATTCTTAGGTGGAATAGATCTAAGTTTCAAAGAATAAACATCAAGAGAAATTCTATCCATGTTCCTAGCCAACTCATCAATCTTAAGCAATTTTTCTTCAATCAAAGCATTGAAACTCTTTTGCAAAGTAATAAATTCTTTAATACTAGATTCAAAATCAGAGGGCGTCTTATTATAATTTCCATAACAATTGTTGTAGGAATTACCATAATTATTAGAGGAATTACTAGGAGACGGCCTAGGATTAAAATTACCTCTATACGCATTATTACCAAAATTGTTCCTACCAACTTCATAGATTCATTATTATTCTCAATCAAAGTAGACAAAGGGATATCATTAGGATCAGTAGGAGCACTCCTATTAGCAAACAATTTCATAAGTTCACCCATCTTTCCACTCAAAACATTAATCTCTTCAATTGCGTGCACTTTTTTACTAGTAGATCTTTCAGTGTGCCATTGAGAATAATTAACCATAATATTATCTAGGAGTTTGATAGCTTCTCCTAAAGTGATTTCCATAAAAGTGCCTCCCGCGGCCGAATATAAAAGATTTCTAGAAGCAAAATACAATCTGGCATAAAAATTTTGTATAATCATCCATAAATTCAAACCATGTGTAGGGCAATTATGTATCATTAATTTCATCCTCTCCCAAGATTGTGCAACATGTTCATGATCAAATTGCTTAAAATTCATAATATCGTTTCTAAGAGAGATGATCTTAGCGGGAGGAAAATACTTATAGATAAAAGCATCTTTGCACTTATCCCATGAATCAATACTATTTTTAGGCAAAGACGAAAACCAAGCTTTAGCACGATCTCTAAGCGAAAACGGAAATAACTTAAGTTTAACAATATCATTATCCACACCTTTCTTATTTTGCATATCACACAAATCAATAGAGTTGTTTAGATGGGTAGCGGCATCTTCACTAGGAAGGCCAGAAAACGGATCTTTCATGACAAGATTCAGCAAAGCAGTATTAATTTCACAAGATTCAGCATCGGTAAGAGGAGCAATCAGAGTGCTAATAAAATCATTATTGTTGGTATTGGAAAAGTCACACAATTTAGTATGATCTTGAGCCATCGTGACAAGCGAGCAATCCAACACACAAGCAAACAAGAAACAGGCAAAAAGGCAAATAGAAAAAGAGAAGGCGAACAGAAAAAGAGGGCAAATAAAATGGCAAGGGTGAAGTGGGGGAGAGGAAAATGAGAGGCAAATGGAAAATAATATAATGCGAAGGATAAGAGTTGTAGTGGGTACTAGGTATGTCTTGACTTGGCGTAGATCTCCCCGGCAACGGTGCCAGAAATCCTTCTTGCTACCTCTTGAGCACTGCGTTGGTTTTCCCTTGAAGAGGAAAGGGTGATGCAGTAAAGCAGCGTAAGTATTTTCCTCAGTTTTTGAGAACCAAGGTATCAATCCAGTAGGAGACCACGCGCGAGTCACCTCGTACCTACAAAAACAAATAAGAACCTCGCGACCAACGCGATAAAGGGGTTGTCAATCCCTTCACGGCCACTTGCAAGAGTGAGATCTGATAGAGATAATAATAATAAGATAACTATTTTTGGTATTTTTGTGATATAGATTGAAAGTAAAGATTGCAAAATAAAATAGATTGGAAACTTGTATGATGGAAAATAGACCCGGGGGGCATAGGTTTCACTAGTGGCTTCTCTCAAGATAGCATGAGTATTACGGTGGGTAAACAAATTACTGTCGAGCAATTGATAGAAAAGCGAATAATTATGAGAATATCTAGGTATGATCATGTATATAGGCATCACGTCTGAGACAAGTAGACCGACTCTTGCCCACATCTACTACTATTACTCCACACATCGACCGCTATTCAGCATGCATCTAGAGTATTAAGTTCATAAGAACAGAGTAACGCCTTAAGCAAGATGACATGATGTAGAGGGATAAACTCATGCAATATGATATAAACCCCATATTTTTATCCTCGATGGCAACAATAGAATATGTGTCGTTTCCCCTACTATCACTGGGATCGAGCACCATAAGATTGAACCCAAAGCTAAGCACTTCTCCCATTGCAAGAAAGATCAATCTAGTAGGCCAAACCAAACTGATAATTCGAAGATACTTGAAAAGATAAACCAATCATACATAAAATAATTTAGATAAGAATCAAATATTGTTCATAGATAATCTGGATCATAAACCCACAATTCATCGGATCTTGACAAACACACCGCAAAAGAAGATTACATCGAATAGATCTCCAAGAGAATCGAGGAGAACTTTGTATTGAGATCCAAAGAGAGAGAAGAAGGCATCTAGCTACTAGCTATGGACCCGAAGGTCTGAAGTAAACTACTCACACATCACCGGAGAGGCCATGGAGTTGATGTAGAGGCCCTCCGTGATCAATGCCCCCTCCGGCGGAGCTCCGGAAAAGGCCCCAAGATGGGATCTCTCGGGTACAGAAGGTTGCGGTGGTGGAATTAGGTTTTCGTGGTGCTCCTGGATGTTTGCGGGGTACGTGGACTTACATAGGAGGAAGAAGTAGGTCGGTGGCGCAACGAGGGGCCCACAAGGGTGGAGGGCGCGCCCAGGGGGGTAGGCGCGCCCCCTGCCTCATGGCCTCCTCAATTGTTTCTTGTCACCCACTCCAAGTCTCCTGGATCACGTTGGTTGAGAAAATCACGTTCCCGAAGGTTTCATTCCGGTTGGACTTCGTTTGATATTCCTTTTCTGCGAAACACTGAAATAGGCAAAAAAACAGCAATTTTGGCTGGGCCTCCGGTTAATAGGTTAGTCCCAAAAATGATATAAAAGTGTAAAATAAAGCCCATTAACATCCAAAACAGATAATATAATAGCATGGAGCAAACAAAAATTATAGATACGTTGGAGACGTACCAACGATATGTATCACCTCCAGAGGCTATCAACAGGATTTTACGCTTTAAAATGTTTGGAATTAGTCCTTTAGTCTTGCAGTTGCAACTTCATTTGCTAGGCATGCACATGGTCACATTTAAAGTCGATGATAATCTGAAAGATGTTGTTGATAAGCTGATACGTCCATTTTGCATCATGCTTTTATATAAGTATTTATTGCATTATGGGCAGTTATTACACATTATGTCACAATACTTATGCCTATTCTCTCTTATTTTACAAGGTTTACATAAAGAGGGAGAATGCCGGCAGCTGGGATTCTAGGCTGGAAAAGGAGCAAATATTAGAGACCTATTCTGCACAGCTCCAAAAGTCCTGAAACTTCACGGATGATGTTTTCCAAATATATAAAAAATACTGAGTGCAAGAACCTCACCAGGGGGCCACACCCTTCCCACGAGGGTGGGGGGCGCGCCCCCCTACCTCGTGGGCCCCCTGGTGGCCCTCTGGTGGCCATCTTCTGCTATATGGAGTCTTTCGATGGGAAAAAAATCATAAGCCATCTTCTTGGACGAAACTCCGCCGCCACGAGGCGGAACCTTGGCGGAACCAATCTAGGGCTCTGGCGGAGCTGTTCTACCGGGGAAACTTCCCTCCGGAGGGGGAAATCATCGCCATCATCATCACCAACACTCCTCTCATCAGGAGAGGGAAATCTCCATCAACATCTTCATCAGCACCATCTCATCTCAAAACCCTAGTTCATCTCTTGTATCCAATTCTTGTCTCCAAGTCCGGGATTGGTTCTAGTAGGTTGCTAGTAGTGTTAATTACTCCTTGTAGTTGATGCTAGTTGGTTTAATTGGTGGAAGATCATATGTTCAGATCCTATATGCATATTAATACCCCTTTGATTATGAACATGTTTATGCTTTGTGAGTAGTTACTTTTGTTCCTGAGGACATGGGAGAAGTCTTGCTATTAGTAGTCATGTGAATTTGGTATTCGTTCGATATTTTGATGAGATGTATGTTGTCTCTCCTCTGGTGGTGTTATGTGAACGTCGAATACATGACACTTCACCATTATTTGGGCCTAGAGGAAGGCATTGGGAAGTAATAAGTAGATGATGGGTTGCTAGAGTGACAGAAGCTTAAACCCTAGTTTATGTGTTGCTTCGTAAGGGGCTAATTTGGATCCATATGTTTCATGCTATGGTTAGGTTTACCTTAATACTTTTGTTGTATTTGCGGATGCTTGCAATAGAGGTTAATCATAAGTGGGATGCTTGTCCAAGTAAGGGCAGCACCCAAGCACCGGTCCATCCACATACCAAATTATCAAAGTACCGAATGCGAATCATATGAACGTGATGAAAACTAGCTTGACGATATTCCCATGTGTCCTCGGGAGCGCTTTACATCATATAAGAGTTTGTCCAGGCTTGTCCTTTGCTACAAAAAGGATTGGGCCACCTTGCTGCACCTTATTTACTTTTGTTACTTGTTGCTCGTTACAAATTATCTTATCACAAAACTATCTGTTACCACTTATTTTAGTACTTGCATAGAATACCTTACTGGAAACCGCTTATCATTTCCTTATGCTCCTCGTTGGGTTCGACACTCTTACTTATTGAAAGGACTACGATAGATCCCCTATACTTATGGGTCATCAAGACTCTTTTTTGGCGCCGTTGTTGGGGAGTGAAGCGCCTTTGGTAGGTGGATTTTGGTAAGGAAAAATTTATATAGTGTGCTGAAATTTACTGTCATTTGTTACCATGGAAGGTAATCCTCTAAGGGGCTTGTTCGGGGTATCTTCACCCCAACCAGTAGAGCAAAGAGTTTCTCCTCAACCTACTGAAAATGAAAATGAAAATGATAATGCCTGCTTTGAAGTTCCTTCGGGTATGATAGAAAAACTGCTAGCTAATCCTTTTCTAGGAGATGGAACAAAACATCCTGATGAACATCTGATATATGTGGATCAAGTTTGTGGATTATTTAAGCTTGCAGGTGTACCCGGAGATGTTGTTAAGAAGAAGGTCTTTCCCTTATCTTTGAGGGGAGACACATCGACATGGTATAGGCTATGTGATGATATGAGGTCTTGGAATTACAAAAGATTGAAATTGGAATTTCATCAGAAGTTTTATCCTATGCATCTTGTTCATCGTGATCGCAATTATATATATAATTTTTGGCCTCGCGAAGGAGAAAGCATCGCTCAAGCTTGGGGGAGGCTTAAATCAATGTTATATTCATGCCCCAATCATGAGCTCTCAAGAGAAATGATTATTCAAAAAAATTATGCTCGGCTTTCTGGTAACAATCACACCATGCTTGATACTTCTTGTGCTGGCTCTTTTATGATGAAGACTATTGAATTCAAATGGGATTTATTGGAAATAATTAAACACAACTCTGAAGATTGGGACCTCGACAATGGTAAGGAGTCAGGTATGACACCTAGTTTTGATTGTGTTAAATCTTTTATGGATACCGATATTTTTCGTAAATTTAGCACTAAATATGGACTTGACTCTGAGATAGTAGCTTCTTTCTGTGAATCTTTTGCTACTTATGTTGATCTCCCCAAGGAGAATTGGTTTAAATATCATCCTCCCATAGAAGTAAAAGTAGCTGCACCTATTAAAGTTGAAGAAAAGACTATTACTTATAATGATCCTATTGTTCCTACTTCTTATGTTGAGAAACCACCTTTCCCTGTTAGGATACAGGATCATGCTAAAGCTTCAACTATGGTTCATAAAAGCAATATTAAAACATATACACCTCCTGAGCAAGTTAAAGTTGAACCTAATATTGCTATTGTTAAAGATCTCTTGTCTGATAATATAGATGGGCATGTTATTTATTTCTATAATGAAACTGCTAGAATTGCTAAACCCCGTGATAAATATAAACCTAGACCTGTGGTAGGCATGCCTGTTATTTCTGTTAAAATAGGAGATCATTTTTATCATGGCTTATGTGATATGGGTGCTAGTGCTAGTGCAATACCTTATTCCTTATACAAAGAAGTTATGCATGATATTGCACCTGCTGAGATGGAAGATATTGATGTCACAATTAAACTTGCCAATAGAGATATTATTTCACCAATGGGAATTGTTAGAGATGTTGAAGTCTTGTGTTGGAAAACTAAATATCCTGCTGATTTTCTTGTTCTTGGTTCCCCACAAGATAGCTTTTGTCCCATTATATTTGGTAGACCCTTCTTAAATACTGTTAATGCTACCATAGATTGCAAAAGAGATGTTGTTACTATCGGTTTAGATGATATGACTCATGAATTTAATTTTTCTAAATTTAGTAGACAACACCGTGAAGAAGAATTACCTAGTAAGGATGAAATTATTGGTCTTGCTTCTATTGCCATACCTCCTAGTGATCCTTTAGAACAACATTTGCTAGACCATGAAAACGATATGTTTATGAATGAAAGAAGGGAATTAGATGAAATATTCTTTAAACAGGAACCTATGCTGAAAAACAATTTACCTGTTGAAATCCTAGGGGATCCTCCCCCACCCAAGGGTGATCCAGTGTTTGAGCTTAAACGGTTACCTGATACTCTTAAATATGCTTATCTTGATGAGAAAAAGATATATCCTGTTATTATTAGTGCTAACCTTTCAGAACATGAAGAAGAGAGATTATTGAAAACTCTGAAGAAGCATCGTGCTGCTTTTGGGTATACTCTTGATGATCTTAAGGGCATTAGTCCCACTCTATGTCAACATAAAATTAATTTGGAAGAAGATGCCAAACCAGTTTGTGATCATCAACGCCGGCTGAATCCTAAAATGAAAGAAGTGGTAAGAAAGGAGATACTAAAGCTCCTTGAGGCAGGTATAATTTATCCCGTTGCTGATAGTCAGTGGGTAAGCCCTGTCCATTGTGTCCCTAAGAAGGGAGGTATTACTGTTGTTCCTAATGATAAAGATGAATTGATTCCTCAAAGAATTATTACAGATTATAAGATGGTAATCGATTTCTGCAAATTAAATAAGGCTACTAAAAAAGATCATTACCCCTTACCTTTTATCGATCAAATGCTAGAAAGATTATCTAAACATACACATTTTTTCTTTCTATATGGTTATTCTGGTTTCTCTCAAATACCTGTGTCAGCCAAAGATCAATCAAAGACTACTATTACATGCCCTTTTGGTATTTTTGCTTATAGACGAATGCCTTTTGGTTTATGTAATGCACCTGCTACCTTTCAAAGATGCATGATGGCTATATTCTCTGACTTTTGTGAAAAGATTTGTGAGGTTTTCATGGACGACTTTTCTGTCTATGGATCTTCTTTTGATGACTGCTTGAGCAACCTTGATCGAGTTTTGCAAAGATGTGAAGAAACTAATCTTGTCTTGAATTGGGAAAAGTGCCACTTTATGGTTAATGAAGTTATTGTCTTGGGGCATAAAATTTATGAAAGAGGTATTGAAGTTGATAAAGCCAAGGTTGATGCTATTGAAAAGATGCCATGTCCCAAGGACATCAAAGGTATAAGAAGTTTCCTTGGTCATGCCAGTTTTTAGGAGGTTCATTAAGGACTTCTCAAAAATCTCTCGGCCTTTGACTAATTTATTACAAAAAGATATACCATTTGTCTTTGATGATGATTGTGTTGAAGCATTTGAAATACTTAAGAAAGCATTGATTTCTGCACCTATTGTTCAGTCACCTGATTGGAATTTACCCTTTGAAATTATGTGTGATGCTAGTGATTATGCTGTAGGTGTTGTCCTAGGACAAAGAGTTGATAAGAAACTAAATGTTATTCAACATGCTAGTAAAACTCTAGACAATGCTCAAAGAAATTATGCTACTACTGAAAAAGGATTCTTAGCAGTTGTATTTGCTTGTGATAAGTTTAGACCTTATATTGTTGATTCTAAAGTCACTATTCACACTGATCATGCTGCTATTAAATATCTTATGGAAAAGAAAGATGCTAAACCTAGACTTATTAGATGGGTTCTCTTGCTACAAGAATTTGATTTGCATATTGTTGATAGAAAAGGAGCTGAGAACCCCGTTGCAGACAACTTGTCTAGGTTAGAAAATGTGCTTGATGACCCACTACCTATTGATGATAGCTTCCCTGATGAGAAATTCAATGTCATAAATGCCTCTCATACTGCTCCATGGTATGCTGATTATGCTAATTACATTGTTGCTAGGTTTATACCATCTAGTTTCACATACCAGCAAAATAAAAAGTTCTTCTATGATTTGAGGCATTACTTTTGGGATGACCCACATCTTTATAAAGAAGGAGTAGATGGTGTTATTAGACGTTGTGTACCTGAGCATGAACAGGAACATGTCCTACGCAAGTGTCACTCCGAAGCTTATGGAGGACACCATGCTAGAGATAGGACTGCACATAAGGTACTGCAATCTGGTTTTTATCGGCCTACTCCCTTCAAGGATGCATGTAAGTTTGTCTTATCTTGTGATGAATGTCAAAGAATTGGTAATATTAGTAGATGTCAAGAAATGCCTATGAATCATTCACTTGTTATTGAACCATTTCATGTTTGGGGCTTTGACTATATGGGACCTTTTCCTTCCTCTAATGGATATACACATATTTTAGTTGCTGTTGATTACGTTACTAAGTGGGTAGAAGCTATTCCAACTAGTAGTGCTGATCATAACACTTCTATTAAAATGCTTAAAGAAGTTATTTTTCCAAGATTTGGAGTCCCTAGATATTTAATGACTGATGGTGGTTCACATTTTATTCATGGTGCTTTCCGTAAAATGCTTGCTAAATATGATGTTAATCATAGAATTGCATCTCCTTATCACCCTCAGTCTAGTCGTCAAGTAGAATTGAGTAATAGAGAGCTCAAATTAATTTTGCAAAAGACTATTAATAGGTCTAGAAAGAATTGGTCCAAGAAACTTGATGATGCATTATGGGCCTATAGAATTGCATATAAAAATCCTATGGGTATGTCTCCGTATAAAATGGTCTATGGAAAAGCATGTCACTTACCTCTCGAACTAGAACACAAGGCTTATTGGGCTATTAAAGAACTTAATTATGATTTTAAACTTGTCAGTGAAAAGAGGTTATTTGATATTAGCTCACTCGATGAATGGAGAACCCAAGCCTACCAAAATGCCAAGTTGTTTAAAGAAAAAGTTAAAAGATGGCATGACAAAAGGATACAAAAGCGTGAGTTTAATGTAGGTGATTATGTATTGTTATACAACTCTCGTTTAAGATTTTTTGCAGGAAAGCTTCTCTCTAAATGGGAAGGTCCTTACGTTATCGAGGAGGTCCGGTGCCATAAAAATCAACAACTTCGAAGGCACAAATACGAAGGTGGTGAACGGTCAAAGAATCAAACACTATATCTCAGGTAATCCCATAAATGTTGAAACCAATGTTATTGAAACCGTAACCCCGGAGGAATACATAAAGGACACTTTTCGGAACGTTTCAAACACCGAAAAGGAATAGGTATGTGGTACGGTAAGTAAACCGACTCCAAAACAGTTTTTAGGGCAATATTTCTCTGGTTTGGAATATTTAAAAAAATAGAAAATTAAGCAGCAGTCCGGGAAGGACACAAGGGCTCCACGAGGGTGGAGGGCACGCCCTACCCTACTGGGCGCCCCTACCTCGTGGGCACCTCGTGTGCTCTCCGGACTCCATTTTCTTACACGACACGTATTTTGGTCGGTAAAAATTCATTATATAATCTCCCGGGTGTTTTGACTCCCATATCACGCAAAACTCTCCTGTCTTTGTTTCGAGCTGTTTTCTGTCAGGGTTGTCAAGGCCAGGCACTATGTCGTCTCCCTCCTCTTCCAACCATGAGGGCAATGATGCTTGGCTAATGAAGATAGAGCTGAAGAGAGAAGAACCTATGGAGATCAACAAGGATGAAGGGATCAAGAAGGCCATGGAGGACCAAGTTCCAGCAACAGAAGACACCCTTCAACTTGATCACAATCTTCTTACCCAACAGAAATTGAAGCTTTCAAGATGATTGAGTTGGCTCGTATACAAAATAAGTATCTCACACATGAAAATATTTTGTTGAAGGAGCATATCATCACACTCAAGGGCATTATCCGCAAGTTAGATGACCTCCTACGCTCGATGTGCGACTATCCATCATCAACAACCCCACCTTCTTCACCAGCAAAGGAGACATAATCACATGGGTATGGGCACTCCACTTGGCAACTGCCAAGCTTGGGGGAGTGCCCCGGTATCGTATCACCATCACTTTATCTTTAACGTTTTTCTTAGTTCGATCCTTTTGGTAATATCTTGATCTAGTAGAATAAAAGTTCTTAGTATGATCTAGTTGTGAGTTTTGCTTTATTATCCTTCTATGTAATTGAGTCCGTGAGCTATATAATAAAGATTAGTGTTGAGTCAAGGGCTTGATTATTTTGCCATGATCCTAAACGAATAAAAGAAAAGAGAAAGAAATAAAAAGAAACAAAGAGATCATATGAGTCTTATGGGGAGTAATGAGCTCACATAGAGAGAGTATGATGAATAAAAGTCATTGAGGGTTGACAAACACAGTTTTGGCCATCGTTGCAATTAATAGGAAGTAATAAAGAAAGAGAGGTCTTCACATATAAATATACTATCTTGGACATCTTTTATGATTGTGAGCACTCATTAAAATATGACATGCTAAAGAGTTGACATTGGACAAGGAAGACAACATAATGGGTTATGTTTTCTTACATCTGAGATAAATTATATTGTCTTGGATCTTCCAACATGATGAGCTTGCCTTTCCCTCTCATGCTAGCCAAATTCATTGCACCAAGTAGAGATACTACTTGTGCTTCCAAATACCCTTAAACCAGTTTTGCCATAAGAGTCCACCATACCTACCTATGGATTGAGTAAGATCCATCAAGTAAGTTGTCATCGGTGCAAGCAATAAAAAATGCTCTCTAAATATGTATGATTGATTGGTGTGGATGAAATAAGCTTTATACGATCGTGTGATATGGAAGTAATAAAAGCGACATACTGCATAATAAAGGTCCATATCACAAGGGGCAATATAAAGTGACGTTCTTTCGCATTAAGATTTTGTGCATCCAACCATAAAAGCGCATGACAACCTCTGCTTCCCTCTGCGAAGGGCCTATATTTTACTTTTATCTCCTACATTGCATCAGAGTCATGGTGATCTTCACCCTTCCTTTTTACATTTTATCCTTTGGCAAGCACAATATGTTGGAAAGATCCTCGTATATATGGCTAATTGGATGTGAGTTTTCATGAACTATTACTGTTGGCATTACCCTTGAGGTAAAACGTTGGGAGGCAAAACTATAAGCCCCTATCTTTCTCTGTGTCCGATTAAAACTCCATACCCATAAGTATTGCGTGAGTGTCAGCAATTGTGAAAGATTATATGATAGTTGAGTATGTGGACTTGCTGAAAAGCTCTTATACATTGACTCTTTCCTGTGTTATGATAAATTGCAATTGCTTCAATGACCGAGATTGTAGTTTGTTAGTTTTCAATGAAGTTTGCGATTCCTACTTGATATTGTGATTGAATTATTACTCTAGCATCAGATATTATATGACAAAGAATTATGTAAGTTGTTGTTCTAAGAATGATCATGATGCCCTCATGTCCGTATTTTATTTTTAACGACAGCTCTATCTCTAAACATGTGGACATATTTTTCAATTTCGGCTTTTCACTTGAGGACAAGCGAGGTCTAAGCTTGGGGGAGTTGATACGTCCATTTTGCATCATGCTTTTATATCAATATTTATTGCATTATGGGCTGTTATTACACATTATGTCACAATACTTATGCCTATTCTCTCTTATTTTACAAGGTTTACATAAAGAGGGAGAATGCCGGCAACTGGGATTCTGGGCTGGAAAAGGAGCAAATATTAGAGACCTATTCTGCACAGCTCCAAAAGTCCTGAAACTTCATGGATGATGTTTTCCAAATATATAAAAAATACTGAGCACAAGAACCTCACCAGGGGGGCCACACCCTTCCCACAAGGGTGGGGGCGCGCCCTACCCCCTGGGCGCGCCCCCCTACCTCGTGGGCCCCCTGGTGGCCCTCCGATGGCCATCTTCTGCTATATGGAGTCTTTCCATGGGAAAAAATCATAAGCCATCTTCTCGGACGAAACTCTGCCGCCACGAGGTGGAACCTTGGCGAAACCAATCTAGGGCTCTGGCGGAGCTGTTCTGCCAAAAAAACTTCCCTCCCGGAGGGGAAATCATCGCCATCATCATCACCAACGCTCCTCTCATCGGGAGAGGGAAATCTCCATCAACATCTTCATCAGCACCATCTCATCTCAAAACCCTAGTTCATCTCTTGTATCCAATTCTTGTCTCCAAGTCCGGGATTGGTGCTAGTAGGTTGCTAGTAGTGTTAATTACTCCTTGTAGTTGATGCTAGTTGGTTTAATTGGTGGATGATCATATGTTCAGATCCTATATGCATATTAATACCCCTTTTATTATGAACATGTTTATGCTTTGTGAGTAGTTACTTTTGTTCCTGAGGACATGGGAAAAGTCTTGCTATTAGTAGTCATGTGAATTTGGTATTCGTTCGATATTTTGATGAGATGTATGTTGTCTCTCCTCTAGTGGTGTAATGTGAACGTCGACTACATGACACTTCACCATTATTTGGGCCTAGAGGAAGGCATTGGGAAGTAATAAGTAGATGATGGGTTGCTAGAGTGACAGAAGCTTGAACCCTAGTTTATGTGTTGCTTCGTAAGGGGCTGATTTGGATCCATATGTTTCATGCTATGGTTAGGTTTACCTTAATACTTTTGTTGTATTTGCGGATGCTTGCAATAGAGGTTAATCATAAGTGGGATGCTTGTCCAAGTAAGGGCAGCACCCAAGCACCGGCCCACCCACATACCAAATTATCAAAGTACCAAACGCGAATCATATGAACGTGATGAAAACTAGCTTGACGATATTCCCATGTGTCCTCGGGAGCGCTTTACATCATATAAGAGTTTGTCCAGGCTTGTCCTTTGCTACAAAAAGGATTGGGCCACCTTGCTGCACCTTATTTACTTTTGTTACTTGTTGCTCGTTACAAATTATCTTATCACGAAACTATCTGTTACCACTTATTTCAGTACTTGCAGAGAATACCTTGCTGGAAACCAGTTATCATTTCCTTCTGCTCCTCGTTGGGTTCGACACTCTTACTTATCGAAAGGACTATGATAGATCCCCTATACTTGTGGGTCATCATAAGCCATCTTCTTCAAGAACCATGCTTACTGAGTACTTCGAAATGAATCGAAAGAATCCTTATGCGCGACAATGGTTGTACAGAGATTTTCCGGAACACTTTATATGGGATGCATCAAAGAAGATATGGTATAAAAGAAAACAAAGGCCACATATTGGTAGAATTGTGTATGCACACCCTGCTGAGGAGGAGAGGTACTATTTGCGGTTGCTCTTGAATCATGTCTCAGGTGCGACATCCTATGATGATTTGAAAAAGGTGCGAGGCATTACGTGCTCTACTTTCATAGAGGCATGTGAACAATTAGGATTAATTGAGCACGACAAATCACTTGATCACTGCCTGACTGAAGCTGCAACATTTCAGATGCCTTGTGCTCTGAGACGCTTGTTTGCCACTATCTTAGTATTTTGTGAGGTTACAAAAATCCAAGAGTTGTGGGACAAACACCTGGAGTCGATGTCTCGGGATCACCGATGTTCCCAGCCCAACGAGGCAATACTTGAGCAGATGGTCCTTAGATACAGGGATTTGTTGCATTCCATGGGGAAGGATATTAAAACCTATGGCCTTCCGGAGCTGGTTGATACAAATGCTTTTCTAGGCGATGAGTGCATGGAGGTTAGAGAGGAGAGGGAGGTCGGTGTGGACCAAGAACATATTGATCTTATCAACTCTTTAAACAGTGAGAAACTAGCTGGGTTCAATGACATCATGGACCATATCATGAACAAAAGAAGCCAAGTCTTCTTTCTCAATGCTCCAGGAGGCACTGGGACGACATACTATGTAGCGACCAGACCTCAAACAGTCTGATCTCTGTGCTCCGGTGTCATCCCTGGATCAGTAATGCTGACACCACACAGTACTCGGAGGATTTATAGCAGAGTAGCAATCACACACTTATTACATCGAATGTCTCAAAAGAGAACTTATTACAATAAATATGGCTTAAGGCCATCTAATAACGATAACAGCGGAAGGCTTGGAAGATAAGTGAGTCCATCAACTCCAACGGCATCACTGAGTATAGAACCACGACCTAAAAACTCCTTAATCGTCGTCTGAAAAGTCTGCAACATTAATGTTGCAGCCCAAAAACGGGTCAGCACATGGAATATGCTGGCAAGGTAACACATAGAGAGTAATGGAATGCAACAGCTATACTATATGCATATTTGGCTGGTGGAAAGCTCTATGGTTACGGTTTTTGCGTAAAGCCAATTTTCCCCTACTTCAAAGGAATAATTTTATTTAACTAATGGTAGTTGTTAAACATTGAGAATGGTTGACAGCATTCTCAATCCCAATTAAGTAACATCATTAAAAACCAACAATATTAATTAAAGTAACATGATGAGATTCACATGATAATCCAAGTACTAGATACTCAAGATGTCCATAATCGGGGACACGGCTAACCATGATTAGTTTATTACACTCTGCAGAGGTTTGCGCACTTTTCCCCACAAGACTCGATCGCCTCCGTTTGTTTTCTCGCACTACATGGTGTTTGAGAAGACGGATGACCGAGACATAGTCTTTCAGAAGCGCTAGCACATTACGATCGGGTAGACCGTACCACCTACATCCCCTACATCTGCTAGTCTACCACTGTAAGAGTTCGCACAACTTAGTCAACTATGCTAGAGCCCATAATAGCTTGTGGCTGCACACGGAAGTTTCTAGTATGAATAGTCTCATGATCCCTTTGAGCCTGGGTGGCGGTCCAAAAGAAAACAGGCAAGTCCTGGAATACCCAGGTGCCTCAATCCACCCAGATGTGTGTTTAAGTTGCCACCTTAGATAAACCATTAATTATCAATCTCACATCTGTCATGGATTTCACTCACCCAATCCACGTCTACTAGCATAGCATGGCATAATAAGCAAACGTGGAAGTAACTCCCAAAGGTTTGATAATAAACAGGTAATAGGTACTACCTCATCTACTTCCCATCCCACAATTTAATTAGATCCTAATCATGCAATGTGTAAGGATTGATCTAATGCAATAAAACTGGGTAGTAGAAAAGATATGATCAAAGTGTTACTTGCCTTGCTGATGATCCGAGAAACCTAATGATTCGAAGTAACAGGCGGTGCACTTCGGGTACTCTATCGCAGACAAACAAACAAGCATACAATAAGTACTCATCTAATGCATGGGTAAAACTCAAATAAGAGATCTAACCAGAAGGTTCAACTTAAGAACTCTGGTTGGCAAAAAGAATCAAATCGAACGAAGCAAAGAAAATCAAACGGCGAAAGAAAATAACTTCGTTCTAGTAATCTGGATCTAAGTCAAATTTTACAGTAGCAAAAACTTGTTTAAGTTGATTATTCGGATAGAGGGTTTCGAGACGAAACTCCAGGCGCTTGAATCGCCTGATTCCGATAAACGAGCGAAAAGTTAAACTAAAATGAAAATCGGATTAGAAATCGCAATAAGAAAAATCGCGGATTTAATCCGAGAAAAGAAAACGACGAACGGATTAACGAACGAACGTTCGTTAGTTAACCTAAACAAAAAAAACCGAAAATAAAACCGACAAAAACCAATCGGTTTTTTTCTTTTTTAAAAAAAACGGCATGGATTTTGAGATGCGGCGAACCTCGTGCGACGTGCAGCGGCGGCGGCTCCGGCGGGTCGGCGGCAAGGCGGCGGCGGCGTGGCGCGGCGACGGCGGCAAGGCGGCGGCGGCTAGGGCGCGGCTAGGGTTAGGGTTCGAGCGGCGGCGGCTGGTGGGCTGGCTCGGGCCCGAGGCGTGGCTTATAAAGCCCCGGCCGGTTACGGCCCGTAGTCGGTTGCGTTTTTTTTAAATAATTACGCTCGGAAAACAAATAAAAAGAAATACTAAACGGACTCCAAAAATCCCAAAATAAATTTTCCCGGGCTTTTAAAATCAAGTCGGACAAAGTGAACATTTATTTGGGCCCTAAATGCAATTCTGAAAAACGCGCATTTTTCCTAAATTCAAATAAAACATCGAAAAACTCCGAATAAAACTTATTTGATTTTATTATTAAATCCTCAATATTTCTATATTTTGGGAAAGTCATTTTATTCCCTCTCTCATATTTTTGTAATAAAAATCATTGATGATAAAATAAATAAAATCAAATGATCCTATTTTCAAAATTTGAGAAAACTCAAATATGAAAATTACGAAATCCCCAACTCTCTCCGTGGGTCCTTGAGTTGCTTAGAATTTTCTAGGATCAAAACCCAAAAGCAAATAAAATATGATATGCATGATGATCTAATGTATAACATTCCAAATTGAAAATTTGGGATGTTACATACTTGTTCAAGGCATTGCTTGCTAAGGTGCGTTCGATGGGTGAGATAGCCATTGCCACTTCTACATCAGGTATATCAGACTCGATATTACCTGGAGGGCATACTGCACACTCTAGGTTCAAAATACCCATTAAACTCACCGACAATAGCATGTGTGGTTTCACAAAGCAAAGTGGTACGGCAGAACTGCTGAAAGAGGCGGCCTTGATAATTTGGGATGAAGTTGCCATGACAAAGCGTCAAGCCGTGGAGGCGCTTGATAGGTCACCCCAAGACATAATGGGATGTGCTTTGCCGTTTGGGGGGAAGATTGTCGTTTTTGGTGGAGATTGTAGGCAGGTCCTTCCAGTGGTTCCAAAAGGGACAAGAGCACAGATCACATATGCTACAATACAGAGATCCTATATATGGCAGAAGATTCATAAGATAAACCTTACACGTAACATGAGATCACAAACTGGCCCTTTGTTCTCTGAGTATCTCTTAAGGATAGGCAATGGAACCGAAGAAATGATAGGTGATGAATATGTGCGTCTCCCTGAGGACATTGTGATCGGTCATATTGATGATGAAACCGCAATCAATAGGCTAATCAAAGAAGTTTTCCCCTCTCTTTGTGCCAATGCTAAATCGGGAGAGTACACGAGCTCGCGTGCTATTCTTTCCACAAAGAATGACTATGTTGATGAGCTGAATTCCGAGATGATTGACATGTTTCTTGGCCAAGAGAAGGTATACCATAGCTTCAACTCTATTGAGGATGACTAATCGAACAATTACCCAATTGACTTTGTGAATTCGCTCACCCCAAATGGATTGCCACCACATGTGTTGAAAGTGAAGGTCAATTGCCCCGTCATTCTGCTATGGAACCTCGACCCTCACAATGGCCTCTGCAATGGAACAAGGCTAATGATTAGAGCCTTCCAAGATAATGCAATTGATGTAGAGATTGTTGGGGGCAACATGTTGGGAAGAGGGTCTTTATACCGAGGATCCCTTTGTCACCATCAGAGGACATCTCACTTTCCTTCAAGCTTAAGAGAAAACAATTCCCCATCCGCCTAAGTTTTGCGATGACCATTAACAAGGCGCAGGGCCAGACCATCCCAAATGTTGGCATTTATCTTCCAGAGCCGGTGTTCTCCCATGGTCAGCTGTATGTTGCCTTGTCAAGAGGTGTATCAAGGCGGACGACGCGAATTTTGGCCAAGCCAAACAAACATATTGATAAATCAGGAAAAGCACCAAGAATATTGTATATAGAGATGTTTTAGAGGGATGGTGCAGGTTCGTTCTTCTTTGATTGATATTTATTAAAGCTATTTTGTAGTCAACCATACTTTGTTATCTTTTTTTATTTGAATCATCATTTTATTTAAATACATATGGGCACGCCAACAAATTCTGAAATGTTTTCAGATGGTTTTTGATTTACGAAATGTGTTTACAAGTCTGAAATGGTTCCATGTTGTGAATTATGAAGTAGTTACATATCGCTTATGGAGATATGACCTTCCTAACTACTGATTAGCCACATACATGACTTTCCTAACTTGCTACTAATATTAATCAATTTATATTCCAAAAATAATTTGTGGGGTCAGGTATGTCTTTCACTCCTAAATAATATCAATGTTTAACTAAGAAATAAATATGGATTCTATAGTTAATGGTTTGGTAGACCTCTTGCTAAATTACATATAAATACTACAATCTGATCCAACTTTACACAATGCAGATATGAAAGGGAAAATACAAATTGATGTGATACGGGATTCACACTGATGTTTCATGACCTTTGGTCCATGTAATACTGGAAGCAATCCAATCGCTTGTTCAGGTGTCAAATAAGAAGATGTGCATGTTTCCAACACTTATCTTTAGGAGTAAAGTGTTTTGCCACTGAAAAGGAGCATGTGTCATTTGTCTTCCCTATCATGTAAAAACATGTTTATTTCCCTTAAATTAGAGTGAAAAACAGGGTAGACTATTGGTTAATGTGATGTTCTATTTTTGTCAGATGGCTTGAAATTTCTTTAACATTACTTTTAATGTTAATGTCATGTATCATCATATTTATTTCCAAACTGTGGCGTGAGGTTATATTGCCAGTTTATGTCATGTTCGGTTCACAAATATATATTGCCAGTCCGTGCCTTTAAGCTTTGTTGGTAGGTGAGGTTATATTGCCAGTTTATGTCATGTTCGGTTCACAAATATATATTGCCAGTCCATGCCTTTAAGCTTTGTTGGTAGATTCTGTCATTTACAGTGCATAAAATCTATTTCTACTTTTAGTGTAAACTTGACTCGTACACAGTTTGACATTTTCAGACATTGTGCTTACAAGTGCTTGCTTTCGCTATATTTATTATAGATAGTGTTCTGACAGATTTTATAAAGTATGTCGATAGTTGGATCATGTATCCTTGACTTGATAGACAAGTTCAAAAGTTTATATTCTTCAGAGTGCATAACTGGCATGCTAGGTCCTAACTTCGACCGCTTGCATAACCAACATTCAGTTCAAGGAAGCTTCAGGTCTTACCTTGGAAATTTCTTTTACCTCTTCCATCCAGCACGGACATGTTTTCCAATTATTGATTACTGATTTTACACAAAAAAAAGTTCCCAATAATTTTTTGTACAATAGTCCAACATAATCAAAGGAGCCACTAAAATTAGCTTGAAAATACCAAGGAAACCTGCAGGCATGGCCGTCGCAATAATTGATCCTCCTCCTTCGACACTTATGCCACCGCTTCCCTTCCTGCGATCCAATTTTCTCTCTATTTCATAACTCTATGATACGTGCGTTGCACGTGCATAGTTACTAGTAGTGTATTTAAAAAATGTCTTGAAAAAATGTTCATTACATATTTCAAAACAAGTTCAACTTGTAGTATCAAAATGTTAATTGTTCAATAGAAAAATATTCACTATGCATTAAAAAATTATTTGTAATATTTAACTTTTTTCATCAATTACATTTGGGAGAGAAATATTCATAATATATAAAAAATGTATTTGCACTTTAAGAAAAAAATGTTCACAATGTGTTTAAAAAGTGTCCTAGGAAAATGCTTATTACATATTTCAAAAATCTTAAACAAGCACCATGAAAATGCTAATTTCAATAGAAAATGTTCACTGTGCATTCAAAAAATGTATTAGTAATACTTGAAAAAATCATCAACTGGGTAGAAAAATTCTCATAATGTCTAGAGAATGTATTTGCATTTTTAGTAGAATGTTGTGTATTAGAAAAATGTCTTGAAAAATGTTTATTTTTTTAAAAGATATTTGTAATACCTTGAATTGTTCATCAATTACATTAGGGATATAAATATTCTATTATTTAAAAAATGCATTTTAAGAAAATGTTCATAGTGTGTTGAAAATTGTCTTAAGAAAATGCTTATTCAATATTTCAAGAAATGTTCAATGAGTACTATGATAATGTTAATTCTTCAATAGAAAAATGCTCACTGTCTAACAAAAAATTGTATTAGTAATCTATATCTATACCAATATTAAAAGACCCAAATGGGCGGATCCAACTGATCTCGGCCATCAAACTAAGTCAATCCAACGACCTAGGTTGCTTCAATGGCGAGCGTTTAATGTGTTTAACATGCAATTAATATTATACCAAATATTGCACTAATCACAGAATTAACACACAAATAATAGCATACCTAATATCCGCCTGCAATTAACATATTGCCTAAATATTAACGTGTGTTGCATGTGCGCATTTGCTAGTACTTCAAATTGTTCATCAACTAGGAAGAAAATGCTCATAGTGTATAGGAAATGTATTTGCATTTAAAAATAATGTTCATAGTGTATCAAAATGTCTTGGAAAAATGTTCACTACATATTTCAAAACCTGTTGAACAATTACTATTAAAATGTATCCCCATTTAAAAATGTTCACTATGTATTTAACAAATGTCTTAGAAAAATGTCCGTTACATATTTCAAAACAGGTTCAATAGGTACTATCAAAATGTTAATTGTTCAATAGAAATTGCAATACTTCAAAAAATTATCAATTACATTTGGGAGAGAAATTGCTCTGTCTCCCGTGTTCTTGAGCTCAAACTCGCGGATTTCGATCTCTTTGCTCGAAGCTCCGTTTCTGAAACTGTTTCGGGGGATTGTTGCTTGGTATGTGACTCCACCGTTTGTCTAATTAGTTTTTGCTTTAGTGGTTTATATTTTGAATAATTAGTTACTCTTGGTGCTGCTGTAGATATTCTTGCATGTTAAATTCTTAGTGTTCTAAGTAGTTTGAATGCTTGTTTTGGCCTCTATGTATCCCTATGAGTAGTTGCTATCAATCTTATAAAGATTTGTTGACAATTTTTTGTCACCCCAAAAATTTTATTTTTAGAAAATTGTACGCGGACATGAATATCTTCAGGAAGTTTGGCTCTAGGAAGAACTCCAAGGGTGTTATTGGGGAGTCTTCTGACAATGATCTCCACCCTTGGAGGTTGGCGGAGGTACGGCCGTGCGAATGGCCGCACACCCCGTTCCTGGAAGAGGATGGAATTCTTGAGGAGTTCATGCAATATGTTGCAAACGCCGGTCTCACCGACTTCATCGCAGATGAGTGTGACCAGCACCAAATCCTCACAAATATCTTTGTTCAGAGTCTTACTTTCCTGCCTAGGAATAGTCCTCCTGAAGTGAGCTTCGATATATATGTTGAAATCATGAGATACCACTCACTGAATTTTGTGATATATGCTTGATCCCCTCTGATGGGAGCTTAGCCGAGCCTAGGCCGGCTGGGTTTGAGGATTTTTATCGCACTTTGATAGTGGAAGATGAGAGAGGGGTGTCAGCCACCACGGCTGCTAGCATACACTCTCTTGCCGTACATTATTTTGCTTTATTTGTTGCTAAGTGCTTGCTTGCTAGAAAGAAAGTAGGTGCGCTCAGTGCACCAGACTTTGCTGTTTTACGCCGAGCACTAGAGGGCCACAACACCCATAGCTTGGGAGCTATTGTGGCTCATCGCCTTCATCTTAATAAATCCCAGAGTGAAATACATGGTGGGATTTTTTCTACTCGTTTGGTGGCTCACTTCGAGGTCGAGATACGCCCTCATGACTATCCTTTGACCAAGGTCTACCTAGATAGGGTAGCCATGGAACACCATCATTTTCTTGCACAAGATTATCCTGACATTCCCATTCCTTATAACCTGGTTTTTAGCGTTAAAACTCGTGATATTATTCCACTACATGCACCTACTTTGTTTGATTCTGCTGCCAGGGGCGGATATAGGATCATGCCTGCGGACATCATTGCCTACCGGGACACTCAGGCTGCTGCGGAAGCGACACAACAGGAGCCCCAACAGTGGGACGAGTGGATGCCCAGCACCCTTACTACCCTCTAGGCTGCTGATTGACTACCAAGTTAGGCCAAAAGCCTAAGCTTGGGGGAGTACGTGTTTCCACCGACTTTACATTCATGTTCACTCATTCCATTTGTCGATGTCCACACTTTTTCATTGTATCATCCATGCTTAGATTTATTTTCTTACTTTCTTCTTGAGTGTTTGAAAAACTTTAGAAAAACCAAAAAATTTAGTTCTAGCTAGTTTACTTTCTATGCATGCTTAGTTGTAGTATTAAAAAGAAAAAACCCAAAAAGATTTCCTTGTTCTTCTTTTGCTTGTTGGGAGCTTTTCCGGTTAAATAGTTTTTCTTGTTTTTGCTTTTCTCTTATTTGCTTGTTCAAGAAAACCAAAAACTCTGAAAATATTTTAGTGTGCTTCTCTAATTTTTTTCTTTTTATTCAAGTTGTACCAAGGAGAAGACCACGATAAAAATGTGGAGTGGCTCTCATTTGAATAATTGTTGAACATAAAGAGCACATTTTACCTTGTCTTCTCCTGTTAAATAAAATGTTTGTAGATTCCAGCTTAGTCCATGGCACTCTTGCACTATTATTATTTTCATATCATTCGGTTGTGCAAGTGAAAGGTAATAATGATGATATTCGATGAACTGGCCATGGCAGAGAGAAACTGGTATGAACTTGACTTGTCCTGTCTGTGTAAATATGTTTAACCTAGCATCCATGATTCAGCTCGTTATGATTAAACATGTTTGTAATGACAATTAAAGATTATAGTTTCTCATGCCATGCATAAGTAGTTGGGAGTTGATAATTATTTATCTTGGATATCAACATAGCGTTAAAATGATTGTGAACTAGTACGATGATATGGTATCCTCCTCTGAATGTTCAAGTGACTTGACTTGGTACATGTTCATGCATGTAGTTGAATCAAAACCAACATAGCCTTTATGATATTTATGTTCATGGTGTTCATATCCTACTCATGCTAGTGTCCAATGTTACTTATGCATAATGCATGGTTATGATCATTGTTGCTCTCTAGCTGGCCGCTTCTCAATCTAAATTGCTAGCCTTCGCCTGTACTTAGTGGGGATTCTGCTTGTACATCAAAATCCTTGAACCCAAAGTTATTCCAGATGAGTCCCCTATACCTACCTATATACGGTATTACCCTGCCGTCCTAAGTAAATTTGCATGTGCCACCTCTAAAAACTTCTAAAAAATTATTCGTTTTGTGTGCCCTCGATCGTTCATAAAACGATAAGAGGTGGTCAGTATCTTTCATGCTAAGCGAGTTATTCTCATGTTGAGTGTTTATTCACTCGCCATCGCATGAGAAAAGGGCGGTAATAGGGATTCCCAACTCCGAACTCAAAAATGCAAATAATTAAACAAAACTTTCCCAGGAATGTTGTTGGTTAGGACGGCACCCGTTGTTTCGGACAAGCCGTGGAATGTGATTGTTGGTGGAGGGGGGGGGGGTAAACCTTTACTTTTATCGCTTGAGAACCGCCACTAGCCTGTTTAGCATGGGAGATATTGATAACTGATGGTCGTGAAGTAAATGAGAAGGGTGCATGTCTCAAAATATCATTTATCTCTGTTTTAAAAATTGAGCTCTGGCACCTCTGCAAATCACTGATTCCCTCTGAGAAGGGACTATCTATTTACTTTTATGTTGTGTCATCACCTTCTAAAACAAGCGCCAGAAAGTGAGTAGAGCACAGTTGTCATGATTTATGCATTATGCGTAGCTAATGTTGGGTGCATCATGACTGGATCTTTTGTAGCATGAATTACAATGTTTAGTCGCTGCTTGAACTTTGGAGGTGTTCTGCATTTATATTTTGTGGTCTCAGAAAGGGCTAGCGAGATACCATTATTGTCATATTATATCATGGTTGTTTTGACAACGTGTTGTTGTTTGAGATATCTTATTATTGCTCATAGCTGATTATGTCATTGATATGAGTCATTATAATTTTTTAAGAGTTATTGTCGACATGGTTGGTTATATTGTTGGCTGAAAACCTGGGTGTTGTTTAAGCTTATTTATGCAAACAAGAGCAAAAGAGTTCGTAAATTTTTTTCTTTTTCACTTTCAGTTTATCAACTAAATTGCTTGAGGACAAGCAAATGTATAAGGTTGGGGGAGTTGATACGTCTCCAACGCTTTTTCTCTTGTTTTGGAGTCTAGTTTGCATGATTTGAATGAAACTAACCCCGGACTAACACTGTTTTCAGCAGAATTACCATGGTGTTGTTTTTGTGCAGAAATAAAAGTTCTTGGGATGGAACGAAACTTTGCGAGGATTTTTTATATCAATAATAAGAATTTCTGGGGGCAAGACCTGCCAGAGAGGGGCACCTGGGTGGGCACAACCCACCAGGGCGCGTCCCCCTCTCCTGGCGCGCCCACGTGAGTTGTCCCCACCTGGTGGCCCCGCTGACCCTGATTCCAACGCTATAAAATCCTATTTTTGGAGAGAAAAATCAGGGAGAAAGAATTATTGCGATCCACGAGATGGAGCCACCGCCAAGCCCTGTTCTTCCTCGGGGGGGGGGGGCAATTCTAGAGTCCATTTGGGGCTCCGAAGAGGGGGATCTTCGTTCTTCCTCATCACCAACCCTTCTCCATCGCCAATTCCATGATGCTCCCCACTGAGAGTGAGTAATTCCTTCATAGGCTCGCTGGTCAGTGAGGAGTTGGATGAGATTCATCATGTAATCAAGTTAGTTTTGTTAGGGCTTGATCCCTAGTATCCACTGTGTTCTTAGATTGATGTTGCTACCATGCTTAATGCTTGTCACTTTGGGCCCGGGTGTCATGATTTCAAATCTGAACCGTTTATGTTATCATCATTATATCCATGTTCTCGATCCGATCTTGCAAGTTATTGTCACCTACTACGTGTTATGATCCGGTAACCCCGGAGTGACAATAACCGGGACTTCTTCCGGTGATTACTGTAGTTTGAGGAGTTCATGTATTCACTGTGTTAATGCTTTGTTCCAGTTCTCTATTAAAAGGAGGCCTTAATATCCTTTAGTTTCCAATATGGACCCCGCTGCCACGGGAGGGTAGGACAAAAGATATCATGCAAGTTCTTTTAATAAAGCATGTATGACTATTTACGGAATACATGCCTACATTATATCGATGTACTGGAGCTAGTACCTAATAGCCCTAGGTTATATCGATGTACTGGAGCTAGTACCTAATAGCCCTAGGTTATAACTGTCACATGATGAATACATGCCTACGAATTTATCTTATATTGTTTCTGCTAAGTTACTACTGCTATCATCACTATTACGCTTGCTACAAAATTACTGCTATCACTGTTACTGTTACTATTGCTATTGTCACCACTATCAAAACTATCAAACTACTTTGCTACTGATCACTTTGCTGCAGATAATTAATCTCCAGGTGTGGTTGAATTGACAACTCAGCTGCTAATGCCTTCAAATATTCTTTGGCTCCCCTTATGTCGAATCTATAAATTTGGGTTGAATACTCTACCCTCGAAAACTATTGCGGTCCCCTATACTTGTGGGTTATCAGATCACAAGTAGCACCATCCAATGCTTCAAGATGGACACCCACCCATGCTGGCTCTCCATCTTGTATGGCGTGAACTTTCATGAAATTTGCGATGAACTCTCAACCAAAAGGTTGACGCCTTTTGCTCGGCACCGATCTTAGGGTATTGTCCAATGTTGCTCCAACATTCACAAAAGGAGTTTGTCCCCATCCTTTTGTGTATGCCTTTGTCCTTTTGCTTTGGCGCTTCTTGTTTGCATTGGCTTGGGTAGCGAGCTCTTCGTCAAAAAACTAAGGCTCCCCATCAATGTCCACTTCATCCTTTTCTTCTAGGCCATAGTCTTCCAAAAACTCGTGGTCTTGCGGGGAAGTGCTGCCCATACCATCTTGGCCTTGCGTGAAGAGGTTGGTCATGCCTCCATGGCCTTGAGCAAAGGTGCCGGTCGTGCCCTCGTGGCCGGCCATGAAGGGGCCTCGCCTGTCTTGGCTTTGGGTCTCGTCGATATAGAAGGCCACCCCACCCAAACCTCCTTCTAAATATGATGTTCTCCATGATGAAACGATTAGTCGTCTCGTCTTCCGTGGCTGGCATTGTGTCAAACAGGTTGCAGTCATCATATTGCATGCCCGCGGGGATCTCATGCGGGAGTTCCTTTGGCCCCCGGTGGACGATCCACCGGCCACAGGTGTGCCATTAAGGTCGATGTCCATGGGCGCGGGCATGGCCAGTGCGACCACACTCACCACCGGTGAACCAGAGCCCAAAGAGGTGGGAAATGGGAGGCTTGCGGGTGGGGATGGAAGCCAGGCGTCTGCGGTGTGGTGGACATGCACAGCGACTCTGGCAGTTGCGGACGATGTGCCGACGAGCCCGTGCTGGTCGTTGCCATCGCGGTGGCGACGAGCCCATGCTGGCCGTGGCCACGGCGGTGGTGACGAGCCCGTGCTGGCCTGGGTTTAACCCTAGGTAGAGCAGGGCCCCCGTCATGGCCGCAGCGATGTGGAGGTTGTTCTGCGCGATGGCGGCCTCATATTGTGCGGCGGCGGCCGCGGCTGCCTCCTTGTTGGACTGCACCCTCCTTCGACCCTTCCTCTTAGCCGACCGCATGGCCCGCTACACGTCCGTCAGCACCTTCTTCTTGGTCAGCACCGACATTTTGTGGGCGCGCTTGCCTTTGGCGGAGGTGAGGCCGACAGAGGCGAGGGAGGTGAGGCCGGCGGCAGTGTCGACGATCGGTGCCTCGTCCATGGCGAGCGACCGGGAGCGCGAGCGGGGCGGGAGCTTTTTGAGAAAGAGAGGAATATGGGTGTGGTTGTGCCACCGATTGGCGGGTCAGGGGGACAAGGGCGAGCGTCGCGCACATCCGTTTCGTGTTCGCGCCGACGCAAACACGGCTCAAGTTTGGGCTTGAAATGCATCGCATGCCGACAAAAAAGGACGCTCGTCCATTTGGGTCGCCGCATTGGGCTGACTCTTATATCCATTTCGACCCAAACGGACACGCACAGACAGTTTGGGTTGGCGCATTGGAGTTTTTCTAAGTATTGAAGTATACGCCAAGTCTTGAGATCATTCTCTTTGGTGTTCTTGGACCAGACAAACGAGGGCCACCAGTTGATGAGCTTGGTGGGGGGGGGGGTCCTCGGCCCAGCCCAAGGGACTGGTAAGCGATATGCCAAGAACCCCCTAATCCAGGACTTCGTTAATGACCGGGTGCAATATTAAAATGCTCCTCGACAAGGTGCCTGGTTCCTCCGTTCACGATGTTCCATTGATGAATTTTTTTATTTCGGTTTAGATCTTGGACACACTCTTACCCCCTCCCCCCTTTATCCATCAAATATGCAAAAAAAACTTGCCAAAACAAGGAGATATGCACATCTTTGCTATTGTTAGTGATTACTAAGAAAAAATGAAGTGATATACTAGGAAACTTCTTATGAATATAAAGATTAAATTTAGGAAATGATGAGTGTAAAATAAACTCGCCATGAAGTACTGTACAAGCCAAGTCCCATACTCATTTGATGCTTCTCCTGACATAAGAGTAAGCCCCGCTTTGATGCAACCGAACTTATTTTAAAATCATCCACGTTTTGATATTCACTAGAGAATAATCCTTATTTTCAGAGGGTTACAAGTAAGGGCGCACATCGTACTATGAGTTTCATACATGTATATTGAGCTTGTTACTAGTAATTTTGTGAACTGTCTTATGCCGCCGCAACCTCAACAATTCAGACTTAAGAGATTCATTGTTGTCGATGGTGCTCCTTGGGAGCCCACTGATCCCGTCGTTGCTGAGATGGAAGTCACATAGCCTTTAATCAATCTCTTAGTCTTGCATGTGTCCTTTCATTTTATTTTTTCTCTTCCATTATCGTCATCGTTGCATTGTAGTCCATATTCTCACCTTCATCTCCCTCATCCACGTTATCATACTCCCCCGTCTCCAAAACCAACCTCTTCTTTGAAGACTTGTCACTGTCAACATCTGACTCCCAGAGTCTCAAGATTTAACCGGGATAGAAGTTGTGTCATCGAATTTCTTTTGCACTCCCATCGGTTTCCTCTACGGGTCCAACCCCAATCATGATATGATACTCCACCCCTTACATGATGTTCCTCTATCCTATCCCCTATGCCGCCTCTCGACACCGCGCCACATCCTCTCCCCTTATACACCACATGGTCGTGCCAAGTATCCCCATTGGCACGTGGCAAAGTGCAACACTTGAGCATTGCCTTGTTTGCTCGTCTGTACCGCACTCGTAGTGGGTGTGGCCCATACGGCCACAGGCACCGCAAAATTTGGTCAACTTCTCATATATCACAAGGTAAAACCGTGTTTCGTTTCCCTAATAATTGTGAATTTGTGCCCATACAACCAAGCTATTAAGTTCGATTGGTTCAAGTGGAGATAGACCGTCGCAGGGCTAAATCATGACTCTAGGTTTCTTAACAACCAAAGGCCTTCCTCCTTATTCTTTACTCAACCACCTTGTTAGAAGCACTGGACCATGAATATACTCTCCTACACAGCCATGATCTTGATCTCTTTTGGCGCGGGACTCCACACAATGCACATGCTTGCGATGAAGCCCCACACGCGGTCCCTCCGGCGACACCAATGTCGCACGCTTAAGCAACATATCACCGAACTATTTTCCGCCGAGAGGAAAGCAAACCCTAAACACCCCCAACAAGGGAAAAGATTAAAAAAAACTCTCCAAAGGCAGAGCGCATTTTTTTGACAGCAAACACGGCAGCGGCTGGCGCCGTACACGTGAGAATCAAGCTAGCCGGGCATCGTGTTCCGATTCTTTCGCCCTAGAAAGAAGGGCAGTGATCTGCGCCGGTGCACCGGCCCAACGTTTCGGCCGGTCGCGCGCGGGCCGTCAGATCAAATCGCGGGAGGCCGTCAGATCTAGGTAAGAAAACGATTCGCCTAGGCTCCCTTCTTCCTCACGTTGTCTCCTCTCCCCAGAGCGCCGCCGAGACCACGCCATACCGCGCGAGAGAACGACCGAGCTTGAAGCACCACCGCGGCGTTTCCTCGTCGCCGGTGGGCGCCCTCGCCGGCCTTTTGCGTTTGCCCAAGAACAACGGTCGCCATGGATGCAGCTCCGCCGCCCGCGCTCGTCGGAGATCCGCGCTCGCCATGGATGTAGCTCCTCTGGCCGCGCTCGCCATGGATGCAGCTCCGCTGGCCGCGCTCGCCATGGATGCAGCTTCTCCGTCCGCGCTCGCCATGGATGGATCCCGCCTGCGCATGCCATGGATGCAGCTCCGCCTCGCTGACGATTGACTGGTTCCAGCAAATATAATTGACCGTTGTAGCATTTTTCGTTGTTGGTCGTAGCAAAATGGAGACATGGTTGCAACAAAAAAAACGGGTTGTAGCAAAACATTTGCATTCTGAAAAAATGAACGGATGTAACAAAGCCCGTTGCCGGACGTAGCAAATACCTATGACAGTTGTAACAAAAAAGCCGTCGTCGTCGTCGCGGGTCGCAGCTCGGCCATGATGGATGTAGCAAAAACATTATGCCGGTTGTAGCAAAAAACGATGCTAGTTGTAGCAAAATCCTGCTACGGTTGCAGCAAAACATCGTTGTTCGTCGTCGCGAGGTCCGAGCTCCGCCTGATGGATGTAGCAAAAAGCTTCGCCGGTAGTAGCAAAATTCAACTATGGTTGCAGCTTCCCCTTGTTGTGCAGTGCCATTGAAGCTTTCTATGTCTATGGTTGAAGCTTTTTTGAATGGCCGTTGAAGCTTTTTTAGGTGACGGTAGCAACACTTCTATACGCGGGTGGATCCGGGCATGGCGGGCAGGCAGTTATGGCGCGCGGCAAGGGAGCGCCCTGGCCGCCGGCGATGGAGCTTGTGGTGGCCCAGTCGCTGCCCGGGAGGAGGAGGAGGGGAGGGGATGCACGCCCTAGAAAGCTGTACGTTGGGGATGGATCTGACCATGGCAGCAGGCAGCCATGGTGGCCGGCGAGGGAGCGCCTGGCCGCCGGCGAGGGAGCGCCTGGCCGCCGGCGATGGAGTTCGTGGAGGCCCAGTCGCAGCTCGGGGGAGGAGAGGTGCGCGCACGTAGGCTGGAGGTAGGGGATGGAGGCGTGTAAGGAAGGAGAAGGGGATGCGCGGGCGTGTTTGCCAGCGTGGCGTGCGAACCGGCGGAACGGTTCGGCCGGTGCGCCGTTTCTAAACGATTCCCTAGAATGACTTTCCTTCCTCCACCACGCGCGTGCCCGCCCCGAACCGCCCCGTCCGGACAGCAAGCGGAACGGACGGCCCCAAACGCGCCCGGCCGACGCGAAACACGACGCCGGCGTGCCCGCGGAGTAAATTCTACGCGTCCCGGCCAGGCCGGACCCCGTCAGCCTGCGACCCCCTCCCGAATCCGCCTTCCCCAGTCAGCCCCGCCCGAAGCCACCCCTCCTCCTTCCTCCCTCCTCCCCCGTCCGTCCACCTACAAATAGCGCCTCCTCCTCCCCCCCACAGATCCCGCACCCACCCAGGGCAAGAAGAAGCAAGCAGCACGAGCAGCACATGTCACAGAGGGCCAGCGTCCCACACTCCTCCTGCATAGCCTTCGCCCTCCATTCCCACCTCCTCGTGTCCTCCGAGATGTGCCCCAGCTCCTACTGGGAATAGAATAGCCTCGCCCAAATCCGACACCTTTTTGGTTTTTGTTTCCTCTCTTCTTTAGGTTTTGTTTCTAGATCTTTGCGGGTCTCGAATTCGTCCAGGGATTGTAGGAAGGAGGGAAAAGATGGGCGTCAAGGGATTCGTCGAGGGCGGCATCGCCTCCATCGTCGCCGGCTGCTCCACCCACCCGCTCGACCTCATCAAGGTGCGGATGCAGCTGCAGGGGGAGTCCTCCGCGGCGGCGGCGGCGCCCCAGCCCGCGCTCCGCCCGGCGCTCGCCTTCCAGGCCGGGGCGCACACCGTGACGCTCCCGCACGCGCCCGCGCCGGTGCCCAAGCCCGGCCCGATTGGCATCTGCACGCAGATCCTGCGCGCCGAGGGCGCCGCCGGGCTCTTCTCCGGGATCTCGGCCACCATGCTGCGCCAGACGCTCTACTCCACCACGCGGATGGGGCTCTACGACATCCTCAAGAAGCGCTGGACCCAGGAGAACGGCGGCGTGCTGCCGCTGCACCTCAAGATCGCCGCCGGCCTCATCGCCGGCGGCGTCGGCGCCGCCGTCGGCAACCCGGCCGACCTGGCCATGGTGCGGATGCAGGCCGACGGCCGCCTCCCGCTCGCCGACCGCCGGAACTACCGCAGCGTCGGCGACGCCATCGCCCGGATGACGCGCGACGAGGGCGTGCGCAGCCTCTGGCGCGGCTCCGCGCTCACCGTCAACCGCGCCATGATCGTCACCGCCTCGCAGCTGGCCACCTACGACCAGGCCAAGGAGGCCATCCTGGCCCGCCGCGGCCCGGCCGCCGACGGGCTGGGCACGCACGTGGCCGCCAGCTTCGCCGCGGGCATCGTGGCCGCCGCCGCGTCCAACCCCGTCGACGTGGTCAAGACCAGGGTGATGAACATGAAGGTGGCCCCCGGCGCGCCCCCGCCGTACGCCGGGGCCCTGGACTGCGCGCTCAAGACGGTGCGGTCGGAGGGCGTGATGGCGCTCTACAAGGGGTTCATCCCCACGGTGTCGCGCCAGGGGCCCTTCACCGTCGTGCTCTTCGTCACCCTGGAGCAGGTGCGCAAGGTTTTCAAGGACGCCGAGTTCTAATGCAGTGCAGACCACCGCGCGGCACCATGAATCCATGATGATGATGACGACAAGAGGCCGCCATTGATGCCGCTGCTGCTAAGAATAACTAGTAGTACCGCTGGAGAGATTCCTCCAGTTCCTGCCTCCCGTTGTATTCGGATGGATTTGATCGATTTTGAATGAAATTCTCATTTTTAAATCTTGGGCCATGAATGTCAACTTTGAGAATCTTCCGCTAGGAATTGTCAGCATTGACAATATGCCAATTACCGAATAGACTATTACTGGCATGCTTTCAATTGAGTACTAATTTAAGAATTCCGAAACGGCAGTATATATAGTACTCTAAGCAACAAGGATGCGCTGGCAGTGCAAGCTGGAGGATTGTTTAGCAGTAAGTAAGATGCGCTGCCGACTCCTTATATTACAAAATAATCCACTGCTCCTCTCTCGATCAGTTTTAACAAGGATATTCTTGATAGTTCCTCCACGGCTCCTTTGTCGAAAAAAAGGTCCTCCGCGGCCCAGCGGAATATACCGTCACGACAAGCATACGCCTCAGCAGTAGCAATGCCGGCAGGAACATATTCATGCCAAGTAGACACGGCAGCCATGATCATCCCGAATGTACCCACCTCGGTTCCAACCTCAGAAACGATGCGTGATGGGCGGTGCCAGCAGCACATCACAGGAACGTGTCGCCCGGGCTGCAAGGCTACGGGCAAGCGCAAACCTAATCTCCACATCAGCATGCAAGTCGACATGTACCGGCCCGGGATCGACGAATTGTTCTTTGCGAAATCGACAGCGAGTGCTGGAGTAGTACACGATCTGCGGGGGAAGGGTGTCAAGTGGCAACCACCAAAGGCCGACCATAATGGTGGCGCTAAGAGCAGTTAAGGTTGACAGTGCCACTCCTTTCTCCCGGGGGTGGGGGTGGGTGCCGTGCCGACTTGGTTGCGGGCGTTTCCACGGCGGCGACACGGTCCGGCGGTCCACCACCAGACCCGGACTTTTGAGCAGCCATCAGCAATCACCATCGGGGCTTTCCAGTCGGCAAATGAACAACGAGCTCCGTCGGCTCCAGCAGAGTCCGTCCGGCACTGCTGGAGCACTTACGATTTTTTTACAAAACCTAACTATCAGGATTCAGGATCATCATCCCCTGTTCTTTAGGGAAATGGCTGTCACTCGTGGCACACAGTTGCCTTTTTATTTTCTTTTGCGAAGAAAAATCGCAAAAGGAGAAAACAAACATATCCTGCCAGTGCAGTGGCACACGAAGACACGCTAGGAATGCAGCGAATAACGCTCAAGCATGTGCCATGGATTTGGACGCAAGGGAAATCTTTGCCTCAGTCCGGACATGTAACAGGAAGCATAATTTGCTGGTGAACTCGTGCTGGTGGGTTCATGGAAAGAATGGACGAGAAGCGAAGCGAAAGAGCACACGGATGCAGAGCACACACCGGCGAACACGCCAGTTTTTCAAGATTTGTGCTAGTGTTTTCTGATTGGCAGCACCTTTTGATCAATATACAGGGGAGAGAACCATCAACACTGCTTGGAACTAAGAGCGTCTCCAACGCTGATCGTCAAACCGGACACCGTATTCTTCTGCGGACCGGAGAGGGCCAGTCTGCGTTCACTGATACGGAAGCCGACCATCCAACTGTAGCTGCAAACATCTGCCTCTGTTTTTTTAAAGCCCGCAGGCTCTAAATAACTGCATATCAAATCCTAGTCTATCTAAAAATGTTCAAATGTGGCAGTAGTTCTAATTTAAATATTAAAATCCAACAAAGTTTTGAAATTAAAGTAGTTCAAACTTGAATTCAACTAGCACATATGTACTCATTGTCCGCTTCAACCGCCTATAAGTGCTCAATCAAATCTTCCTTCGGTTGCTCATGAGTTGCTTGATTCCGAACTTGCTGATGCATTTAAACAAGCTCATCAAACATGGCCGGATTCTATTCCGGAAGTTCGATAGAATCACACATGTTCTCAAATTTAAGAGCTGAGGCAGCATACTCACCCTTATCCTCCACGATTATGTTGTGCATGATCACACAACATGTCATCACCTCCCACAAGGTCTCCGGATCCCATTGTTGAGCAGGTCCATGAACAACTGCAAAACGGGTCCGGATAACTTCAGATGCCCTCTCGACATCTTTTCTAGCTGCTTCTTGTTTTTGGGCAAAGTGAGACCTTTTTTGACCAAGTGGCTCAACGATGGTCTTGACAAAGGTTTCCCAAGAAGGATAGATACCGTCAACCATATGGTAGTCCATTTTGTATTCATGGCCATTGACAGTATACTTGCAAGGAGGGATTTACCTTCAGTCAGCCTAGCAAACAATGGAGATCGCTGCAACACATTGATGTCATTGTGAGACCAAAGAAAGCATGTCAAATCCAGACATCCTACGATGCAACTGCTTCGAGAATGACAGTGGGCTTCTTAACATGACCCTGATATCGCCTTTGTAGAGATCTTGGGCAGTTCTTCCATCTCCAATGCATGCAGTCAAAAGATTCGAGCAAACCGGGTCACCCTCTTGCTTCAGACATTGCCAAGATCGTCTCAGTGAAAACCCTAATGGACCCCAACACCAAAACAAGTCAAAGACAATGCTTCACTTGCAAAGGACATGGCCACAAGACATTTGAGTGTCTGACAAGGACCATGATCCTGAACGTGATGGCTAGTATGACTCCATGAGCGAAGAAGCAATGGAATCTTTGGGGAATGTGGCTATGCATCATCAAGTGAAAGAAGTTGAAGATGCTCAATTCTATTGCAAAAATAATTCGAGCCCGCTTTTGTTCCATATATTTTGACACTTCAACGACAACAAAGATGAATACCAATGATGCCACATCTTGCATAACAAAGCGGGAATTCAAGGAAGATCCATCAAAGTCATCATAGATGGAGGAAGTTGCCACAACTTGGCTTGTGACACTATGCAGGATGGTCCAAACGCGACAGTCCAGTCAGAGACCCTTCGACGAAACTGTGTGCGATGCATTAATCACAAATGGTGATGTAATAAAACCGTCAAAAAAGATACAAAACATTTGCGATGGTGGAGACATCAAACACGATTCAGATTAGAGTTGCGTGTGCGATGCATGGCTTACGGTTAATCCAGCAGAACTGTTTGCGATGAGGCAGAACAACAGAAATGGGCAGCCAGATGAAGGTGTGGGCTATATACAGTTCACTCGGATGAACTGTTTGTGATTAGGCAACACAACAGAAACGGTCAGCCAGATCAAAGGTGTGTGCATTATACGGCAAACAGTTTACTCGGATGAACTATTTGTGTTGAGCCAAGAGAATAGAAATGGTTCAACTTAACAAGATGTGTGTGGTACGTTGCAAACAGGTCTGTAATCAGAAATGTACGTGAAGACCGACAATAACACAGACGATTGCTGCTAATAAGTGTGTGTTGTGGGCAAACACGTCCTGGTATACAATTGTCAGCGATTGATGAATTCATCACCGACGGTTTCCTAGTATGTTCCGTGTGTGATGTGATTGCATACAGAACAACAACATATATACTAATAAGGACATGATTGCACAACCAAATTAAACATCCAATTACATAGGTGGCTAGTACACACATGACATTTCCACATATCAAAGAAAATTATTACATGCATAATTAATTAGGATAAACGATCATCTGATCATCATCTACTTCTTCTTGTGACGCTTGCCGCCACTGCTCTACTAGGATAAACAGAACAATATTCTTTACCGTGAATAGTGTGCTCTGTTGGGCACACAAGTATATGGATCATAGCCTTGGGCGAGTAATGTGCCTGCACACGTCGTGCTAGCTCGATGTTCCTTCCATGCTAAGTTCTCATTAATTGATGGTGTTTTATGAACATGCCACCGTTTTCTGTCATTTTCATCGGTTTCCCGCCGCCATCCAGCGATATTGCGCATAAACCTAAGCAGCGCGCGACGCACCGAGGCAACAAGTGCAACCTGTAGCACATCCACCTTTTCCGAGCATACCAACCCACTAAAGCGCGGCTTTTGCCATCAACCTCCTCGTCGAGAAAAACGAGAAGGCGCCACAACCCGACGAGGCCGAGGAGCCCCCCAACAATGCGATGGACGATGTCATGCTGCGCGTCATCGCCAGGGTTGAGCAGACCCTTGGCGCATGGCGCTTCAGCGCCGCGGATCAAGATAGACATGTCAGCGCCAAGAGGTTGCAGCTCGCCGCACAACATGATCGATGGTGTGCCGCAGAGCAAGCTAGGCGCGTCCGTGCCGATAGGCTGCGGCTCGCCGCACAATGAGACTGTTGGAGCGTCGTAGAGCAAGAGGCGCGGCGCGCTGCACAGCAAGAGCGGATCCATCGGCGCTTGCTTGCTGTCGTCAGGGCGTCGCAGCTGGGTACACGTCCCGTTAGTACGCCATTCCTCGCCAAGAGTGGGCAGAAGCCATCTGTGTCGTACTTGCACCAGAGGCCGGCCGCGCTGTACTTGCACCAGACGCCCGCCGCGCCATTCGCCTTGTCCGCGACCCGCTCGATGCCAGCGCGCTGGGCGCTAGGCTCGACTGCCTCCTTGGTCCAGGTGTCCACCTGGGCGCAGTAGAGGAGACATGGCCGTCGCATCCTCGAGTTGGTGATCTCCGATGAAATAGCCAACTTGGAGCTCAAGATCACGCTCCATATGTACCGTGGCATGTCGACCGCTTGGACGAACACCTGCACGAGTTCAGGCAGAGCCAAGAGCTACCGTAGGCAAGGGTTGCTGGTCATGGACGCATTTTTTTGACTCATTTTGACGTGGATCACTGTGTATTCCCAACAATCATAATATTGCTCTGGTTCAATGTGTGTACTATGTTTTCCGTTCTTATATGTTCTGTTTCAATGTATGTATATATGCTTTCCATTCTGTATACGTAGATGATAACTGTTAGATACAAATTAGTAACTGGAGCTCCTCGTTGGTGGCACGCTGGAGCTTATCAGCTCAACTCCACGCAGCAATGAGGCGCCTAGCGCCTTTGACCTTCCTCGTGAAGTACCCGTCTTCTCACACCTCCCCCGCATGACGACGCGCCCGCCTCCAAAGCTCCATCGCCTCCTTTTTCCAGGCGGCCTCACTGGCTTCACGGGTCGTCTAGTACCTGGCTTCCTCCTCCGCCATCTCCTTCTTGAACACCATTTTCCTGGCTTTCTCAGCCGGCGGTAGCGATTTCCACAAACAAAGATTGTACTGTCCCTAAAACCACTCCAAAGTTGGGGGGTCGGCGTAACCTCATCCGGCGGCCCGTAGGGGTCATTCTCGCTGCTGCTCTTCGACTAAACGTCCTCGGGGTGGCACCTCCTCGTCGGTGCGTGGGCAGATCGGCGGCGCCATGGCAGAGATTTGTGGGTGAGAAAGAGGGCGAGCGAGGGGAGGATGTAGATAAGAATGCAGGCGGGACGGCGTGACCAAGGTACTATTTATTGGCGGCTGGAATGTAGATCGGCAGGAACAGTACACACGCTGGTCGTCGAAATTTACGAGTATTGTAGTTTGAATTATACATGATTCCCCAGCAAAAGCCGTGTGTGAACTTAATAGCTGACGGTTTCCAATACAGAACCGCGTGTGATTAATAACCCGCGTCACTCACCTTCCAAACCCCGAGGGGCAAAATACAGTGCCAATCGTGTGAGGCCCGGTTGTCTTGTCAGATATTTACATTTTCTTTCCTCGTATAAGGGATGAATGCTTATTTTCTGTTACCATGGCACTCCATGCATGTGTCCAAGCCGTGACACCAATACGTTTTAAAATTCCTTCCAATTTACTGCACATGCAATTAACTCACACACAACAAGTACACAAGTATGATTTTTTTTCACACCGTTATGGTTAGCTGTTGCATGTACATGTAGTTCAAATTTGAATTACAATCATTAAGTGGCTAGAAAATCACTTAAATGTCTTTAAAAGGTCAAATGATCCCTGAAATTTTCCAAATTTTGACATGATAGTTTTATTAGTGCACGTTAAGTGTAGAAATTTTTTGAAGGCCACAAGAGGAAGCTATCTTCGATTCATCATCAAACATGCATTGTTCCCTCTCGGAACCACGAGCCTTCTAGTGAGTTACTCCGGTTTATGAGGGGTGTGTGTCCAAACTTTCGTCAACCAGGCCAATTGTTTTACCACATCATCTTGGTGGAATGCCATTATGTTAAGCAAGGTTTTATGTATTTCTAATCATTTTTGAATTTTTTTGGAATTTAAATGCCATGGCATGCACTCCATGCTTTGTGTCCAAGCCATGGCACCAATGTGTTTGAAAGTTCCTTCCTATTTATTGCACATGGAATTAAATCGCACACATTACACAAATATGATTTTTCAAACCGTTATGGTTAGTTGTTCCATGTACATATAGTTCAAATTTGAATTACGATCATTAAATGGCTAGAAAATCACTTAAATGTCTTAAAAAGGTCAAATGACCACTGGAATTTTCTAAATTTTGACATGACAGTTCTATTAGTGCACGTTAACTGTAAAAAATTTAGAAGGCCATAAGAGGAAGTTATCGCCAGTTCGTCATCAAACATGCATTGTGCCCCTATCGGAACCACGACTCTTCTAGTGAGTTGTTACGGTTTGTGAGGGGTGTGTCTCGAAACTTTCATCAAACATGCCAATTTTTTTACCACACCATTTTGGTGCCATACCATTACGTCAAGCAAGCTTCACTTGTTTCTGTTCATTTTTGAATTTTTGGACTTTAAATGCCATGGCATGCACTCGATGCTTTGTGTCCAAGCCGTGTCTGAGAGTCTTCTAATTTACTGCACATGGAATTAACTCAAACACTAGTACCCAAATATGATTTTTTTTCAAACCGTTATGGTTAGCTGCTTCATGTACATGTAGTTCAAATTTGAATTACAGTCATTAAATGACTATAAAATCACTCAAATGTGTTAAAAAGGTCAAATGACCCCTGGAATTTTCCAAATTTTGACATGAAAGTTGTATTAGTGCACGTGAAATGTAGAAAAAAGGCCATAAGAAGAAGCTATCGCCAGTTCGTCATCAAACATGCATTGTGTCCTCTCAGAACCATGAGCCTTCTAGTGAGTTACTTCGGTTTGTGAGGGGTGTGTGTTCAAACTTTCGTCAAACAGGCCATTTTGTTTACCACATCATCTTGGTGCCATGTCATTACGCCAAGCAAGGTTTCATGTGTTTCTGATCAATGTTGAATTTTTTGGAATTTCAATGCCATGGCACTCGATGATCTGTGTCCAAGTCGTGACACCAATATGTTTGAAAATTCCGTCCAATCTACTACACATGGAATTAACTCGCACACAAGTATTTAAATATGACTTTTCAAAACGTTATGGTTAGCTGTTGCATGTACATGTAGTTCAAATTCGAATTACGGAAATTAAATGGCTAGAAAATCACTTAAATATCTTAGAAAGGTCAAAGGACCCCTGAAAGTTTCCAAACTTTGACATGACAGTTGTATTAGTACTCCAAATTTTCTCGTACATTTAAAATACCATATGTTGCCACTGTACCCTAAATTCGTCTTTCACAACTAATACAAAATATCAACAACATCACACACAGTTTGTTGTAGGGACCGTTTGCGATGAAAATTCGTGGGTCTACTTAAGTCTTCCTCCATAAGCTTAGCCGACTTCGTCTACTCTAGTGTCAGCCACCCCCGAATCCACGAATCCCTAATCCCCATTCCCGCAACCCCTTCTTGCTAAGAATGATGCCATGGAAACACTTCATGAGGGTCCATAAGATGGTCGCGTCCTCCCTGAGCACCGCCGCCTGCGCCGAGAGCGCGACCGCTTATGCTGAGAGCGCGACCGCATCCGCATTGAGCGCGGCCGCATCCGCCAAGAGGGCGTCTACGACAGCCGACAGGGCAGCTATTGTGACAGTAGTGGCTGCAAACGCCGAGAGCGCTCGAGCTGCCGTCCGCACCGCTGATGTCTCCCTGGCCCGGGTCGAGGCCATCCACACTAAGATCGAAGACACACACACCAAGATATTTGAGGCCACCTCGAAATCCAGCATGCAACCCATGGCTGAAAAGGCGGCGGAGGCCATGGAGCACCCTCTTCCTCATGATATCGCCGAGCGGGAGATGGAGATGTAGGAGGCAGCGGAGATCAAGGAGCGTCAGGAGGAGGAGTTGCGCGTGGCTCGGGACGAGGTTGAGAAGAGCTTGTCCATTGAGGAATCGGTGGTGGAGTACTAGCGTGAGCTATGGCGCAGCCACTACTACAAGTACTACAACCTTGAGGGCGGCACCGAGGACGAGGACGACGACGCAGTTGACTTCAGCCGGGGGGATGCGAAGTCCACCAACGGCGGCATATCGCCAGGACAAGTCATTGACGTCTCATCTTACACCAGCGAGGCATTGAGTGGCGCGGCGGTAACTTTGTTAAAATTATGCGTACTTAGCCTTTGTTTATAACGCTGGTCTTTTGTTAGAGCAATGTTTAGCTCAACTGGCTCTGTTTAATTGCTAAAATTGCTCGATTCAGTAACTATGGTCTATGTGTTGTAGGCTCTTTTGTGTGTCCAAATTAGCAAGCGATGTTAAATTATGCAATGACGTGGATGAGGACAATACCCAGGGAAATTTCCACCAATATTTGAATGACCAAACTCATCGCATGTGCGTAAAGCAGAAGAATTGCTTGCGATGCACACAATCGTTCAAAGTGAATGGTGTCCGGCGGCACTGCGTGCAAAGTTTCCCTCCACCTTTCGAAATTTTTGGCCTACCGCCAAAATATCTACCCCCACCCCTTTTCTCCCCGACCACAAGTCACATTTACCCTATTTTCTCCTTCCTTCCTTTCCAAGTTATAGCCGCTTACTCCCTCTCGCCATCTCGCATCCGACCGCCGCGGTCGCCATGGTCTTCTTCAATGACCTCTCCAACGGCTCCTCCTCCGATGATGACTCTTTCACCATCCGGGTGTGCCTCTCCTCTCTCTCTCTCTCTCTCTCTCTCTCTCGGGTAATGATTTGGAATGAAGGATTTTAACCTGGCAGTCGATTTGAGTCATTTCTTCCTCCTGTAGCTCCCTAGGACCACACGTTGCAACGAATGGAGCGGGGTGGCTGAAGATCTGCCTACTCATTGTCACCATCAATCTCCATGCATGAAGTTAGTTGCGTTTGAATCTGTGGACAGTGGGAGGAAGTTTCTGGCATGTGCAGAGAAGGTTAGCCCCACTTTTGTTGTTACAAATCATTTGTTATATGTGATTCAGACACTGTCACTATGCTATGTTATCCTGGATGTGATTAAGACAGTGTCACAGTTTCTACCTAGTGTCTAAAATTGTTGCCATATCATCAGCGGTGCCATTAGAAAATTACTTGGCACCGCTTCAACAGTTTGTGCAGCCAACTTTGGTCCACACATCCAAGCAGTCAAGCAGTAAAATACTAAAAACTTTATGGCACGAAGGAACTTGGCATCGAAGCAAATAGGTGCTCCCGAGTCCGGTTACCTGATTTTTCCCCTCTCTATCGGCTCGCCAGTGTAGGGCACCGGTGCGAAATGTAGCAACAGTTGTCTTGACACCGGTTTTGGCATACATAGTGGACGACCTTAGTGCTATTAGTTCTATGTTACTAAATTTGTGCATGTTCACACCTGTTAGTATCTATTTGGTGTCATCCAAACACTGTCGCTATGCTGTTGTAGTTATATTTAGCTTCTTCATAAAATGTTCAATTTGTTATTTATAGCACATGACTAAGAACTTGTAGCGTTGTTGCAGTTAATTATAGCTTCTGATGTTTTTGAATTTGGTTGTTCTCTCAGTAGCAATTAATTCATTTGCACATTGATCTTTTTGAGAGGATATGTCATAATTAACATGTTTCTTCTGCTTTTTAAAATATGTATTTTGTGATTTTCTATGTTGCTAGAAACCCATTTTCCTACAATATTATATAAACTCATTTTCCTACAATATTATAGGTGATTTTCATAATTAACCTGTTTATTCTATTTTTCAAATTTCATTTGCACATTGATCTTTTTGAGAAGATATGTCATAATTAACCTGATTTAGTTTTACATATTATAGGATGAACGTAAGTGTTCTTACCTGGAGTGGGTTGATCAAGTGTGGCCACAGTCTTTAAAGATGTGCATAGCAAAGCTCTAGAGCATGTGTGAGGAAGAGAACAGAGATATGCTTAGAGAAAGTATTGTCAACGCTAAAGAATATTTCAAGATGCAGGAAAAAAGAGGAATATGGAGAATGAGCTCAGATTTTTTAAATTAGACTTTGCTAAGATGGTGTTGGCGAAGGAGGAGGCACCTTCCTAATTGGTCAGTGCAAAACAGGTTCTTACTGAACTGAAAACAAAGGTGGAGAAGACAAAACTGGCTGGGCATGCATCAATCAATTAGGGAAATGAATATATTGTTCTAATATTATTTTTATGAAGGTGAACTAGCTATATGTTGTATTGTGCTGTTTTTAGGTCGCTATCATACTGTGATGTTAAAATATATTTATGTGCCTGATATGAAATTGGCAAACAGTTGTTCGGTATGAAATATGAATTTACGTAATACTGAAATTATTAATTGTAAACTAATAAAACTGCTAAATGGGTCATGAAACTTTACAAACGGTTCTAGTAGTAAAAGCGGTTGTGATGGATAACCCAATGCCATACAGTTTTGTTCATCCGATCATGTGTGATGTGGTTGAATAAAGAAAACGGTTAACGGAGGCAGAGCGTGTGTGATCGTTACACCTATCACACATGAGGCCATATATAAAACTGTGTGAAATGTAGATACGAACGGAAACGTTCGTCTGGGATTCACTGTGTGGGATGTGCAAACGAACGGAAACATTTCTCTGGGATTCACTGTGTGGGATATGTAGACGAACGAAAACGTTTCTCGTGAATTGACTGTGTGGGTTGTGCAGACGAAGGGAAACGTTTCTCTAGGAATCACTGTGTGGGATGTACCTACGAACGAAAATGATCGGGCCTGTCTAATTGTATGCGATGGCTAGCCTGATCGCACACGAGCTCATTTTGCACAGCATGTGTGACCGAATGGCCTATCCCTGACAGTTTCTGGGTCGTGTGGGAAGGACCCCCTATCGCCCACACTCACTAGGCGATGGTTTAAAATTCCATCATAGAAAGGGGTTAAAAACCGTTTGTATAGCAGCTTGTTGTACCAGTGTGAAGAGCTTTGTTCCAAGCTACATCTAGTGACTCGAGATCATACGCCAAAGCCGCTCACCCATCCATGATACACCATCCAAGAATCTGCGAGCAAGTATTGCTGCCATCTCAATACACTCATAAAACGGTGTCCAAGTGGTGCACCTATCTTTTAACAAGTAAGGTTTTCTATGTGTTGATCATTTGACAGATATGCTCTATGTGTTGGTCATTTGAACGGATATGCAACTTGTTGACCATTTTCTCTTTTGCTAGCCCCCCTGCAGTCACGTTGTACTTGAATGGAGAAGAACTTCATCCTCATGTATTGTTGGTTGAAGTTCACTAGGATACCCAAGTGGCTCCTATTCATTGCCCATACTGTCAAGACCGCCAACATGGGCATTGAAGGCGAAGATGGTGACCCAATCGACCCAACAAAATAAGAGCTGACCAAGAATGTCAAAAGGAGGATCCGAGGGAGGAAGTGGTAGGAGGAGAAGGAGAAGTGAGTGTTGGGGAACATAGTAATTTCAAAAAAATTCCTACACACACACAGGATCACGGTGATGCATAGCAACGAGAGGGGAGAGTGTGTCCACGTACCCTCGTAGACTGAATGCGGAAGCGTTAGCACAACGCGGTTGATGTAGTCGTACGTCTTCACGATCCGACCAATCCAAGTACCGAACGCACGTCACCTCCGAGTTCAGCACACGTTCAGCTCGATGACGTCCCACGAATTCCGATCCAGCAGAGCTTCATGAGAGAGTTTCATCAGCATGACGGCGTGATGACGGTGATGATGATGCTACCGACGTAGGGCTTCGCCTAAGCACCGTTACGATATAATCGAGGTGGATTATGGTGGAGGGGGGCACCGCACACGACTGGAATAGATCAATAGATCAACTTGTGTGTTCTAGGGTGCCCCCCTGCCCCTGTATATAAAGGATGGAGGAGGGGAGGCCGGCCAGCCCCTAGGGCGCGCCAGAAGTGTGGAGTCCTACTAGGACTCCCTAGTCCTAGTAGGATTCCTCCTCCCATATGGAATAGGAAAGGGGGAAGGGAAAAGGAGAAGGAAGGAAGGGGGCGCCCCCCTTCCCTAGTCCAATTCGGACCAGACCATGGGGAGGGGTGCGACCACCTTTTGAGGCCTTTCTCTCCTTTCCCGTATGGCCCATTAAGGCCCAATACGAATTCCCGTAACTCTCTGGTACTCCGAAAAATACCCGAATCACTCGGAACCTTTCCGATGTCCAAATATAGTCGTCCACTACATCGATCTTTACGTCTCTACCATTTCGAGACTCCTGTCATGTCCCCGATCTCATACGGGATTCTGAATTACCTTCGGTACATCAAATCACATAACTCATAATACAAATCGTCACCGTATGTTAAGCATGTGAACCCTACGGGTTTGAGAACCATGTAGACATGACCGAGACACATCTCTGGTCAATAACCAATAGCGGAACCTAGATGCTCATATTGGCTCCTACATATTCTACGAAGATCTTTATCGGTCGAACCGCATAACAACATATGTTGGTCCCTTTGTCATCGGTATGTTACTTGCCCAAGATTCGATCATCGGTATCTCAATACCTAGTTCAATGTCATTACCGGCAAGTCTCTTTACTCGTTCCGTAATACATCATCCCACAACTAACTCATTAGTTACAATGCTTGCAAGGCTTATAGTGATATGCATTACCGGGAGGGCCCAGAGATACCTCTCCGACAATCGGAGTGACAAATCCTAATCTCGAAATACGCTAACTCAACAAGTACCTTCGGAGACACCTGTAGAGCACCTTTATAATCACCCAGTTACGTTGTGACGTTTGGTAACACACAAAGTGTTCCTCTGGTAAACGGGAGTTGCGTAATCTCATAGTCATAGGAACATGTATAAGTCATGAAGAAAGCAATAGCAACATACTAAACGATCAAGTCCTAAGCTAATGGAATGGGTCAAGTCAATCACATCATTCTCCTAATGATGTGATCCCGTTAATCAAATGACAACTCATGTCTATGGCTACGAAACTTAACCATCTTTGATTCAACGAGCTAGTCAAGTAGAGGCATACTAGTGACACTCTATTTGTCTATGCATTCACACATGTATCAAGTTTCCGGTTAATACAATACTAGCATATGAATAATAAACATTTATCATGAAATAAGGAAATAAATAATAACTTTATTATTGCCTCTAGGGCATATTTCCTTCAGTCTCCCACTTGCACTAGAGTCAATAATCTAGATCACATCACCATGTGATTAACATCGATAGTTCACATCATCATGTGATTAACACCCATAGTTCACATAGCCATGTGACCAACACCCAAAGGGTTTACTAGATTCAGTAATCTAGTTCACATTGCTATGTGATTAACACTCAAAGAGTACTAAGGTGTGATCATGTTTTTCTTGTGAGAGAATCTTAGTCAATGGGTCTTTCACATTCAGATCCGTTATGTATTTTGCAAATTTCTATGTCTACGATGCTCTGCACGGAGGTACTTTAGGTAATTGCTCCCACTTTCAATATGTATCCAGATTGAGACTTAGAGTCATCTGGATCAGTGTCAAAACTTGCATTGACGTAACCCTTTACGACGAACCTTTTGTCACCTCCATAATCGAGAAACATATCCCTGTTCCACTAAGGATAAGTTTGACCGCTGTCCAGTGATCTACTCCTAGATGACTATTGTACTCCCTTGCCAAACTCAGTGTAGGGTATACAATAGATCTGGTACACAGCATGGCATACTTTATAGAACCTATGGCTGACGCATAGGGAATGACTTTCATTCTCTTTCTATCTTCTGCCGTGGTCGGGCTTTGAGTCTTACTCAACTTCACACCTTGCAACACAGGCAAGAACTCTTTCTTTGACTGTTCCATTTTGAACAAATTCAAAATCTTGTCAAGGTACATACTCATTGAAAATCTTTATCAAGCGTCTTGATCTATCTCTATAGATCTTGATGCTCAACATGTAAGTGATACGTCTCCAACGTATCTATAATTTTTCATTGCTCCATGCTATACTATCTACTATTTTGGACAATGTTGGGCTTTATTATCCACTTTTATATTATTTTTGGGACTAACCTATTAACCGGGGGCCCAGCCCAGAATTGTTGTTTTTTGCCTATTTCAGTGTTTCGAAGAAAAGGAATATCAAACGGAGTCCAATTGACCTGAAACTTCACGAAACTTATTTTTGGATCAGAAGCAACCAGGGAGACTTGGAGTCTATGTCAAGGAAGCTTCAAGGAGGCCACGAGGTAGGGGGGGGCCCACCCCCTAGGGCGTGCACTCCACCCTCATGGGCCCCCTAGCGTACTTCTTTCGCCTATATATCTCCATATACCCTAAAAACATCCGGGAGCACAATAGATCAGGAGTTCCGCCGCCAGAAGCCTCGGTAGCCACCGAAAGCCAATCAAGACCCATTCCGGCACCCTGCTCGAGGGGGCAATCCCTATCCGGTGGCCATCTTCATCATCCCAGTGCTCTCCATGACGAGGAGGGAGTAGTTCTCCCTCGGGGCTGAGGGTATGTACCAGTAGCTATGTGTTTGATCTCTCTCTCTCGTGTTCTTGATTTGGCACGATCTTGATGTATTGCGAGCTTTGCTATTATAGTTGGATCTTATGTTTCTCCTCCCCCTCTACTCCCTGTAATGGATTGAGTTTCCCCTTCGAAGTTATCTTATCGGATTGAGTCTTCAAAGATTTGAGAACACTTGATGTATGTCTTGCCGTGCCTATCTGTGGTGACAATGGGATACCACGTGATTCACTTGATGTATGTTTTGGTGATCAACTTGCGGGTTCCGCCCATGAACCTATGCATAGGGGTTGGCACACGTTTTCGTCGTGATTCTCCAGTAGAAACTTTGGGGCACTCTTTGAGGTTCTATGTGTTGGTTGAATAGATGAATCTGAGATTGTGTGATGCATATCGTATAATCATGCCCACGGATACTTGAGGTGACATTGGAGTATCTAGGTGACATTAGGGTTTTGGTTGATTTGTGTCTTAAGGTGTTATTCTAGTACGAACTCTAGGGCTGTTTGTGACACCTATAGGAATAGCCCAACGGATTGATTGGAAAGAATAACTTTGAGGTGGTTTCGTACCCTACCATAATCTCTTCGTTCGTTCTCCGCTATTAGTGACTTTGGAGTGACTCTTTGTTGCATATTGAGGGATAGTTATGTGATCCAATTATGTTATCATTGTTGAGAGGCTTGCACTAGTGAAAGTATGAACCCTAGGCCTTGTTTCCTAGCATTGCAATACCGTTTACGCTCACTTTTATCATTAGTTAAATTGTTGTTTTTATATTTTCAGATTACAAAAACCTTTATATACTATCCATATTGCACTTGTATCACCATCTCTTCGCCGAACTAGTGCACCTATACAATTTACCATTGTATTGGGTGTGTTGGGGACACAAGAGACTCTTTATTATTTGGTTGCAGGGTTGCTTGAGAGAGACCATCTTCATCCTACGCCTCCTACGGATTGATAAACCTTAGGTCATCCACTTGAGGGAAATTTGCTACTGTCCTACAAACCTCTGCACTTGGAGGCCCAACAACGTCTACAAGAAAAAGGTTGTGTAGTAGACATCAAGCTCTTTTCTGGCGCCGTTGCCGGGGAGGTGAGTGCTTGAAGGTATATCTTTAGATCTTGCAATCCAGTCTTTTAGTTTCTTGTTTTATCACTAGTTTAGTTTATAAAAGAAAATTACAAACAAAAATGGAATTAAGTTTGCCTCATACGCTTCATCTTTTTAATATCTTTCATGAGTATGATGGAAAGGATAATTGTGCTCAAGTGCTAGAAGAAGAAATATATAAAATGTTTGGCACTAAATATTTGAATGATGAGCATGATTGCAATGTTGTTAGTACAAATTATTTGAATATCCATGATGCTAATGATATGCAAATCCACAAGCTTGGGGAAGCTATGTTTGATGAAGATGATATTTTTTGTCCCCCAAGTTTTGATGAGCAAATTTATTATGATGAAAGCATGCCTCCTACCTATGATGATTATTGTGATGACGCGTATGCTTTAAAGAATAATAATAACAATGAACCTTGTCATCTTGATCTTAATTTTCAATCACATGATAGTTATTTTGTTGAGTTTGCTCCCACTATTATTCATGAGAAGAATTTTGCTTATGTGGAGAGTTGTAAATTTTATATGCTTGTAGATCATGAAAAGAATGCTTTAGGTGCTGGTTATATTGTTGAATTCATTCATGATGCTACTGAAAATTATTATGAGGGAGGAATATATGCTTGTAGGAATTGCAATAATACCAAGTTTCCTCTCTATGTGCATAAAATTTTGAAGTTATGCTTGTTTTGCTTTCCTATGCAAGTTGATTCTTGTTCCCACAAGTTGTTTGCTCACAAAATCCCTATGCATAGGAAGTGGGTTATACTTAAATGTGCTAGTTATATTGTTCACGATGCTCTCTTTATGTTACAATTCTTATCCTTTATGTGAGCGTCATTGAAATCATCATGCCTAGCTAGGGGCGTTAAACGATAGCGCTAGTTGGGAGGCAACCCAATTTTATTTTTGTTCCTTGCTTTTTTCTCCTGTTTAGTAATAAATAATTCATCTAGCCTCTGTTTAGATGTGGTTTTATGCTTTTAATTAGTGTTTGTGCCAAGTAGAACCTTTGGGAAGACTTGGGGAAAGTCTTGTTGATCATGCTGTCAAAAACAGAAACTTTAGCGCTCATGAGAATTGCTGCCATTTTTATTTGGAAAGTGATATTTAGTTAATTCTTTTGAAGATGATTAATAGATAAATTCCTAAGGTCCAGAAATTTATTTGGGAATTTTATTAGTTCCATAAGTATACGTTTGATCCAGATTACTACAGACTGTTCTGTTTTTGACAGATTCTGTTTTTCATGTGTTGTTTACTTATTTTGATGAATCTATGGCTAGTAAAATAGTTTATAAACCATATACAAGTTGGAATACAGTAGGTTTAACTCCAATATAAATAAATAATGAGTTCATTAAAGTAACTTGAAGTGGTGATTTATTTTCTTATACTAACGGAGCTTACGAGTTTTCTGTTAAGTTTTGTGTTGTGAAGTTTTCAAGTTCTGGGTAAGGATTCGATGGACTATGGAATAAGGAGTGGAAAGAGCCTAATATTGGGGATGACCAAGGCACCCCAAGGTAATATTCAAGGATAGCCAAGAGCCTAAGCTTGGGGATGCCCCGGAAGGCATCCCCTCTTTCGTCTTCGTTCATCGGTAACTTTACTTGGAGCTATATTTTTATTCATCACTTGATATGTGTTTTGCTTGGAGCGTCAATTTATTTTGTTAGGATTTGATTTCTGTTATTTAGAACAATATTTTGCATATTTTATTTCAATAAAAGTGGCATTGATAGCCTTTACTATGCCTATTTGAGAAGTCCACATGTTGCTGTTTGAAAACAGAAAGTTTACCGCTGTTGCAATAATTCCCTAGAAAGGTAAGAATGTGATAAAATGTTGAAACCTTTTGCATATTAAGGTCTGATAAATTTACTACAGTTGGAATTTTCTTTCATAATTTTTGGAGCTAGGGAAGTATGGATGTTGCCGCATTCTTTACAGACTGTCCTGTTTAGGCAGATTGCTGTTATGTTTGCATTGTTTGCATATTTTGCTTCTTTTATGATTCTATTTGAGGATAGGACTATTAAATATGCAGAGGCATTTAGTATGCAATGTTTAATAATAATTTTAGTGATTTTCTACAGTATAGTATGATAAGGTTTTTGCAATGGTTTATACTAACTTATCTCACGAGTCCTTGTTGAGTTTTGTGTGGATGAAGCTTTTGAGATTTAGGGAGACCGTGATATGAGAGGAATTAAGGAGACGCAAAAGATCAAGCTTGGGGATGCCCAAGGCACCCCAAGATAATATTTCAAGAAGTCTCAAGCGTCTAAGCTTGGTGATGCCCCGGCTGGCATCCCACCTTTCTTCTTCAACAACTATCGGTTAGTATCGATTGATCCTAAGTTTTTGCTTCTTCACATGATGTTTGCTATTCTTAGATGTCATTTTATTTTGTTTTGCTTTCTGTTTGAATAAAATACCAAGATCTGAAATTATTAAATGTTAGAGAGTCTTCACATAGTTGCATAATTATGCGACTACTCATTGATCTTCACTTATATCTTTCGGAGTAGTTTGTCATTTGCTCTAGTGCTTCACTTATATCCTTTTAGAGCACGGTGGTGGTTTTATTTTATAGAAATAGATGAACTCTCATGCTTCGCTTATATTATTTTGAGAGTCTTAAATAGCATGGTAATTTGCTTAAATAATCTTAATATGCTAGGTATTCCAGATTAGTAAAACTTTCTTATGAGTGTGTTGAATACTAAGAGAAGTTTGATGCTTGATGATTGTTTTGAGATATGGAGGTAATAATATCAAAGTCGTTCTAGTTGAGTAGTTGTGAAATTGAGAAATGCTTGTGTTGAAGTTTGCAAGTCTCGTAGCATGCACGTATGGTAAACGTTGTGTAACAAATTTGAAACATGAGGTGTTATTTGATTGTCCTCCTTATGAGTGGCGGTCGGGGACGAGCGATGATCTTTTCCTACCAATCTATCCCCCTAGGAGCATGCGCGTAGTGCCGAGGTTTTTGATGACTCGTAGATTTTTGCAGGAAGTATGTGAGTTCTTTATGACTAATGTTGAGTCCATGGATTATACGCACTCTCACCCTTCCATCATTGCTAGCCTCTTCGGTAACATGCATTGCCCTTTCTCACATAGAGAGTTGGTGCAAACTTCGCCGGTGCTCCAAACCCCGTGATATGATACACTCTTTCACACATAAACCTCCTTATATCTTCCTCAAAACAGCCACCATACCTACCTATTATGGCATTTCCATAGCCATTCCGAGATATATTGCCATGCAACTTTCCACCATTCCGTTTATCATGACACATTCATCATTGTCATATTTCTTTGCATGATCATGTAGTTGACATCGTATTTGTGGCAAAGCCACCGTTCATAATTTTTCATACATGTCACTCTTGATTCATCGCAATCCCGGTACACCGCCGGAGGCATTCATATAGAGTCATACTTTGTTCTAGTATCAAGTTGTAATCATTGAGTTGTAAATAAATAGAAGTGTGATGATCATCATTTTTTAGAGCATTGTCCCAAGTGAGGAATAAAAAAAGGCCATAAAAAGAGAAGGCCCAAAAAAAGAAAAAAAGAGAAAAGAGAAAGTCCATAAAAAAGGAAGGCCCAAAAAAACGAGAGAAAAAGAGAGAAGGGACAATGCAACTATCCTTTCCCACACTTGTGCTTCAAAGTAGCACCATAATCTTCATGATAGAGAGTCTCTTGTTTTGTCACTTTCATATACTAGTGGGAATTTTTCATTATAGAGCTTGGCTTGTATATTCCAACAATGGGCCTCCTCAAGTGCCCTAGGTCTTCGTGAGCAAGCAAGTTGGATGCACACCCACTTAGTTTCTTTTGTTGAGCTTTCATACATTTATAGCTCTAGTGCATCCGTTGCATGGCAATCCCTACTCCTTGCATTAACATCAATCGCTGGGCATCTCCATAGCCCATTGATTAGCCTCGTTGATGTGAGACTTTCTCCTTTTTGTCTTCTCCACATAACCCCCATCAGCATATTCTATTCCACTGATAGTGCTATGTCCATGGCTCGCGCTCATATATTGCGTGAAAATTTATAGGTTTGAGATTACTAAAGTATGAAACAATTGCTTGGCTTGTCATCGGGGTTGTGCATGATGAGAGCATTCTTGTGTGACGAAAATGAAACATGACTAAACTATATGATTTTGTAGGGATGAACTTTCTTTGGCCATGTTATTTTGAGAAGACATAATTGCTTAGTTAGTATGCTTGAAGTATTATTATTTTTATGTCAATATGAACTTTTGTCTTGAATCTTATGGATCTGAATATTCATGCCACAATTAAGAAGAATTACATTGAAATTATGCCAAGTAGCACTCCGCATAAAAAAATTCTGTTTTTATCATTTACCTACTCGAGGACGAGCATGAATTAAGCTTGGGGATGCTTGATACGTCTCCAACGTATCTATAATTTTTGATTGCTCCATGCTATACTATCTACTGTTTTGGACAATATTGGGCTTTATTATCCACTTTTATATTATTTTTGGGACTAACCTATTAACCGGAGGCCCAATCAAGAATTGTTGTTTTTTGCCTATTTCAGTGTTTCGAAGAAAAGAATATCAAACGGAGTCCAATTGACCTGAAACTGCACGGAACTTATTTTTGGATCAAAAGCAACCAGGGAGATTTGGAGTCTACGTCAAGGAAGCTTCGAGGAGGCCACGAGGTAGGGGGGCGCGCCCTCCATCCTCGTGGGCCCCTCGTGGTCCCCCTGACGTACTTCTTCCGCCTATATATCTCCATATACCCTAAAAACATCCGGGAGCACAATAGATTGGGAGTTCCGCCGCCAGAAGTCTCTGTCGCCACCGAAAGCCAATCTAGACCCGTACTGGCACCCTGCCGGAGGGGGAAATCCCTATCCGGTGGCCATCTCCATCATCCCGATGCTCTCCATGACGAGGAGGGAGTAGTTCTCCCTCGGGGCTGAGGGTATGTACCAATAACTATGTGTTTGATATCTCTCTCTCTCTCGTGTTCTTGATTTGGCACGATCTTGATGTATCGCGAGCTTTGCTATTATAGTTGGATCTTATGTTTCTCCTCCCCCTCTACTCTCTTGTAATGGATTGAGTATCCCCTTCGAAGTTATCTTATCGGATTGAGTCTTTAAAGATTTGTGAACACTTGATGTATGTCTTGCCGTGCGTATCTGTGGTGACAATGGGATACCACGTGATTCACTTGATGTATGTTTTGGTGATCAACTTGCGGGTTCCTCCCATGAACCTATGCATAGGGGTTGGCACACGTTTTTGTCATGATTCTCCGGTAGAAACTTTGGTGCACTCTTTGAGGTTCTATATGTTGGTTGAATAGATGAATCTGAGATTGTGTGATGCATATCGTATAATCATGCCCACGGATACTTGAGGTGACATTGGAGTATCTAGGTGACATTAGGGTTTTGATTGATTTGTGTCTTAAGGTGTTATTCTAGTACGAACTCTAGGGCTGTTTGTGACACCTATAGGAATAGCCCAACGAATTGATTGGAAAGAATAACTTTGAGGTGGTTTCATACCCTACCATAATCTCTTCGTTCGTTCTCCGCTATTAGTGACTTTGGACTGACTCTTTGTTGCATGTTGAGGGATAGTTATTTGATCCAATTATGTTATTATTGTTGAGAGGACTTGCACTAGTGAAAGTATGAACCCTAGGCCTTGTTTCCTAGCATTGCAATACCGTTTACGCTCACTTTTATCATTAGTTACCTTGCTGTTTTTATATTTTCAGATTACAAAAACCTTTATATACTATCCATATTGCACTTGTATCACCATCTCTTCGCCGAACTAGTGCACCTATACAATTTACCATTGTATTGGGTGTGTTGGGGACACAAGAGACTCCTTGTTATTTGGTTGGAGGGTTGCTTGAGAGAGACCATCTTCATCCTACGCCTCCTACGGATTGATAAACCTTAGGTCATCCACTTGAGGGAAATTTGCTACTGTCCTACAAACTATTGGGTAACGTAGTAATTTCAAAATTTTCCTACGTACACGCAAGATCATGGTGATGCATAGCAACGAGAGGGGAGAGTGTGATCTACGTACCCTTGTAGACCGACAGTGGAAGCGTTAGAATAATGCGGTTGATGTTGTCGTACGTCTTCACGGCCCGACCGATCAAGCACCGAAACTACGACACCTCCGAGTTCTAGCACACGTTCAGCTCGATGACGATCCCCGGACTCCGATCCAGCAAAGTGTCGGGGAAGAGTTCCGTCAGCACGACGGCGTGGTGACGATCTTGATGTACTACCGTCGCAGGGTTTCGCCTAAGCACTGCTACAATATTATCGAGGATTATGGTGGAAGGGGGCACCGCACACGGCTAAGAATATGATCACATGGATCAACTTGTGTGTCTAGGGGTGCCCCTTGCCCCCGTATATAAAGGATCAAGGGGAGGAGGCCGACCGGCCCCTATGGCGCGCCAAGGAGGAGTCCTCCTCCTAGTAGGAGTAGGACTCCTACTAGGAGGGGGAAAGAAGTGGGGAGGGAGAAGGAAAGGGGGGCGCCGCCCCCCCTCTCCTAGTCCAATTTGGACCAGGGGGGAGGCGTGCGGCCCACCTTTGTCTGCCCCTCTCTCTCCACTAAGGCCCATATGGCCCATTACTTCTCCCGGGGGGGGGGGGGTTCCGGTAACCCTCCGGCTCTCCGGTTTTCTCCGAAATCAGCCGAAACACTTCCGGTGTCCGAATATAGCCATCCAATATATCAATCTTTATGTCTCGACCATTTCGAGACTCCTCGTCATGTCCATGATCTCATCCGGGACTCTGAACTCCTTTGGTACATCAAAACTCATAAACTCATAATATAACTGTCATCGAAACCTTAAGCGTGCGGACCCTACGGGTTCGAGAACAATGTAGACATGACTGAGACACGTCTTCGGTCAATAACCAATAGCGGAACCTGGATGCTCATATTGGCTCCCACATATTCTATGAAGATCTTTATCGGTCAGACCGCATAACAACATACGTTGTTCCCTTTGTCATTGGTATGTTACTTGCCCGAGATTCGATCGTCGGTATCTTAATACCTAGTTCAATCTCGTTACCGGCAAGTCTCTTTACTAGTTTTGTAATACATCATCTTGAAACTAACTCATTAGTTGAAATGCTTGCAAGGCTTATGTGATGTGCATTACCGAGAGGGCCCAGAGATACCTCTCCAACAATCGGAGTGACAAATCCTAATATCAAAATACGCCAACCCAACATGTACCTTTGGAGACACCTGTAGAGCTCCTTTATAATCACCCAGTTACGTTGTGATGTTTGGTAGCACACAAAGTGTTCCTCCGGCAAACGGGAGTTGCATAATCTCATAGTCATAGGAACATTTATAAGTCATGAAGAAAGCAATAGCAACATACTAAACGATCGAGTGCTAAGCTAACGGAATGGGTCAAGTCAATCACATCATTCTTCTAATGATGTGATCCCGTTAATCAAATAACAACTCTTTTTTTCATGGTTAGGAAACATAACCATCTTTGATTAACGAGCTAGTCAAGTAGAGGCATACTAGTGACACTCTGTTTGTCTATGTATTCACACATGTATTATGTTTCCGGTTAATACAATTCTAGCATGAATAATAAACATTTATCATGATATAAGGAAATAAATAATAACTTTATTATTGCCTCTAGGGCATATTTCCTTCAGTCTCCCACTTGCACTAGAGTCAATAATCTAGTTCACATCGCCATGTGATTCAACACTAATAGTTCACATCACCATGTGATTAACACCCATAGTTCATATTGTCATGTGACCTATACCCAAAGGGTTTACTAGAGTCACTAATCTAGTTCACATTGCTATGTGATTAACACCCAAAGAGTACTAAGGTGTGATCATGTTTTGCCTGTGAGAGAAGTTTAGTCAATGGGTCTGCCATATTCAGATCCGTAAGTATTTTGCAATTTTCTATGTCTACAATGCTTTGCACGGAGCTACTTTAGCTAATTGCTCCCACTTTCAATATGTGTCCAGATGAAGACTAAGAGTCATCCGAATCAGTGCCAAAACTTGTATCGACGTAACCCTTTTATGACGAATCTTTTGTCACCTCCATAATCAAGAAACATATCCTTATTCCACTAAGGATAATTTTTTGACCGCTGTCCAGTGATCTACTCCTAGATCACTATTGTACTCCATTGCCAAAATTAGTGTAGGGTATACAATAGGTCTGCTACACAGCATGGCATACTTTATAGAACCTATGGCCAAGGCATAGGGAATGACTTTCATTCTCATTCTATTTTCTGCCGTGGTCGGGCTTTGAGTCTTACTCAATTTCACACCTTGTAACACAGGCAAGAATTCTTTCTTTGACTGTTCCATTTTGAACTACTTCAAAATCTTGTCAAGGTATGTACTCATTGAAAAAAAACTTATCAAGCATCTTGATCTATCTCTATAGATCTTGAAGCTCAATATGTAAGCAGCTTCACCGAGGTTTTCTTTGACAAAATCCTTTCAAACACTCCTTTATGCTTTGCAGAATAATTCTACATTATTTCTGATCAACAATATGTCATACACATATATTTATCAGAAATGCTGTAGTGCTCCCATTCACTTTCTTGTAAATACAGGCTTCACCGCAAGTCTGTATAAAACTATATGCTTTGATCAACTTATCAAAGCGTATATTCCAACTCCGAGATGCTTGCACCGGTCCATAGATGGATCGCTGGAGCTTGCATATTTTGTTAGCACCCTTAGGATTGACAAAACCTTCTGGTTGCATCATATACAACTCTTCTTTAAATCCATTAAGGAATGTAGTTTTGTTTATCCATTTGCCAGATTTCATAAAAATGCAGCAATTGCTAACATGATTTGGACAGACTTAAGCATCGCTATGAGTGAGAAAATTTCATCGTAGTCAACATCTTGAACTTTGTCAAAAACCTTTTTTGACAAGTCTAGCTTTGTAGATAGTAACACTACTATCAGCGTCCGTCTTCCTCTTGAAGATCCATTTATTTCTATGGCTTGCCGATCATCGGGCAAATCCATCAAAGTCCATACTTTGTTCTCATACATGGATCATATCTCAGATTTCATGGCCTCAAACCATTTCGCGGAATCTGGGCTCATCATCGCTTCCTCATAGTTCGCAAGTTCGTCATGGTCTAGTAACATGACTTATAGAACAGGATTACCGTATCACTCTGGTGCGGATCTCACTCTGGTTTACCTACGAGATTCGGTAGTAACTTGATCTGAAGTTACATGATCATCATCATTAGCTTCCTCACTAATTGGTGTAGTAGTCACAAGAACAGATTTCTGTGATGAACTAATTTCCAATAAGGGAGAAGGTACAATTACCTTATCAAGTTTTCTACTTTCCTCCCACTCACTTCTTTCGAGAGAAACTCCTTCTCTAGAAAGGATCCATTCTTAGCAATGAATGTCTTGCCTTCGGATCTGTGATAGAAGGTGTACCCAACAGTCTCCTATGGGTATCCTATGAAGACATATTTCTCCGATTTGGATTTGAGCTTATCGGGATGAAACCTTTTCACATAAGCATCACAACCCAAAACTTTAAGAAACGACAACTTTGGTTTATTGCCAAACCATAATTCAGATTGTGTCGTCTCAACGGATTTAGATGGTGCCCTTTTTAACGTGAATGCAGCTGTCTCTAATGCATAACCCCAAAACGATAGTGGTAGATCGGTAAGAGACATCATAGATTGCACTATATCCAATAAGTTATGGTTATGACGATCGGACACACCATTATGCTGTGGTGTTCCAGGTGGCATGAGTTTGTGAAACTATTCCACAATGTTTTAACTGAAGACCAAACTCGTAACTCAAATATTTGTCTCCGCGATCAGATCGTAGAAACTTTTTTTTCTTGTCATGATGATTTTCCACTTCACCCTAAAATTATTTGAACTTTTCAAATGTTTCAGACTTATGTTTCATCAAGTAGATATACTCATATCTGCTCAAATCATCTGTGAAGATCAGAAAATAATGATACCTGTCGCGAGCCTCAATATTCATCGGACCACATACATCAGTATGTATGATTTCCAACAAATCTGTTGCTCGCTCCATTGTTCCGAAGAACAGAGTCTTAGTCATCTTGCCCATGAGGCATGGTTCGCAAGCATCAATTGATTCATAATCAAGTGATTCCAAAAGCCCATCAACATGGAGTTTCTTCATGCGCTTTACACCAATATGACCTAAACGGCAGTGCCACAAATAAGTTGCACTATCATTATTAACTTTGCATCTTTTGGTTTCAATATTATGATTATGTGTATCACTACGATCGAGATCCAACAAACTATTTTCATTGGGTGTGTAACCATATAAGGTTTTATTCATGTAAACAGAACAACAATTTATTCTCTTACTTAAATGAATAACCGTATAAACATGATCAAATCATATTCATGCTCAACGCAAACACCAAATAACACTTATTTAGGTTCAACACTAATCCCGAAATTATAGGGGGTGTGCGATGATGATCATATCAATCTTGGAACCACTTCCAACACACATCGTCACTTCACCCTTAACTAGTCTCTGTTTATTCTACAACTCCCGTTTCGAGTTACTAATCTTAGCAACTGAACTCGTATCAAATACTGAGGGGTTGCTATAAACACTAGTAAAGTACACATTAATAACATGTATATCAAATATACTTATGTTCACTTTGCCATCCTTCTTATCCGCCAATCACTTGGGGTAGTTCCGCTTCCAGTGACTAGTCCCTTTGCAGTAGAAGCACTTAGTCTCAGGCTTAGGACCAGACTTGGGCTTCTTCACTTGAGCAGCAACTTGCTTGCTGTTCTTCTTGAAGTTCCCCTTCTTCCCTCTGCCCTTTTCTTGAAACTAGTGGTCTTGTCTACCATCAACACTTGATGTTTTTCTCGATTTCTACCTTCGTCAATTTCATCATTACGAAGAGCTTGGGAATCGTTTCCGTTATCCCTTGCATATTATAGTTCATCACGAAGTTCTACTAACTTGGTGATGGTGACTAGAGAATTCTATCAATCACTATTTATCTGGAAGATTAACTCCCACTTGATTCAAGCGATTGTAGTGCCCAGACAATCTGAGCACATGCTCACTGCTTGAGCGATTCTCCTCCATCTTTTAGCAATAGAACTTGTTGGAGACTTCATATCTCTCAACTCGGGTATTTGCTTGAAATATTTACTTCAACTCCTGGAACATCTCATATGGTCCATGACGTTCAAAACGTCTTTGAAGTCCCAATTCTAAGCCGTTAAGCATGGTGCACTAAACTATCAAGTAGTCATCATATTGAGCTGGCCAAACGTTCATAATGTTTGCATCTGCTCCTGCAATAGGTCTATCACCTAGCGGTGCATCAAGGACATAATTCTTCTGTGCAGCAATGAGGATAAACCTCAGATCACGGATCCAATCCGCATCATTGCTACTAACATCTTTCAACACAATTTTCTCTAGGAACATATCAAAATAAACACAGGGAAGCAACAACGCGAGCTATTGATCTACAACATGATTTGCAAAATACTACCAGGACTAAGTTCATGATAAATTTAAGTTCAAATTGATCATATTACTTAAGAACTCCCACTTAGATAGACATCCCTCTAATCCTCTAGGTGATCACGTGATCCAAATCAACTAAACCATGCCCGATCATCACGTGAGATGGAGTAGTTTCATTGGTGAACATCACTATGTTGATCATATCTACTATATGATTCATGCTCGACCTTTAGGTCTCCGTGTTCTGAGGCCATATCTGTATATGCTTGGCTCGTCAAGTATAACCTGAGTATTCCGCATGTGCAACTGTTTTGCACTCGTTGTATTTGAACATAGAGCCTATCACACCCTATCATCACGTGGTGTCTCATCACGAAGAACTTTCGCAACGGTGCATACTCAGGGAGAACACTTCTTGATAATTAGTGAGAGGTCATCTTAAAATGCTACCGCCAATCAAAGAAAGATAAGATGCATAAAAGATAAACATCACATGCAATCAATATAAGTGATTATGATATGGCCATCATCATCTTGTGCTTGTGATCTCCATCTCTGAAGCACCGTCGTGATCACCATCGTCACCGGCGCGACACCTTGATCTCCATCGTAGCATCGTTGTCGTCTCGCCAATCTTATGCTTCCACGACTATCGCTACCGCTTAGTGATAAAGTAAAGCATTACAGCGCAATTGCATTGCATACAATAAAGCGACAACCATATGGCTCCTGCCAGTTGCCGATAACTTGGTTACAAAACATGATCATCTCATACAATAAAATTTAGCATCATGTCTTGACCATATCACATCACAACATGCCCTGCAAAAACAAGTTAGACGTCCTCTACTTTGTTGTTGCAAGTTTTACGTGGCTGCTACGGGCTTAAGCAAGAACCAATCTTACCTACGCATCAAAACCACAACGATAGTTTGTCAAGTTGGTGCTGTTTTAACCTTCGCAAGGACCGGGCGTAGCCACACTCGGTTCAACTAAAGTTGTAGAAACTGTCACCCGCTAGCCACCTTTGTGCAAAGCACGTCGGGAGAACCGGTCTCGCGTAAGCGTACACGTAATGTCGGTCCGGGCTGCTTCGTCCAACAATACCGCCGAACCAAAGTATGACATGCTGGTAAGCAGTATGACTTATATCGCCCACAACTCACTTGTGTTCTACTCGTGCATATAACATCAACACATAAAACCTAGGCTCTGATACCACTGTTGGGTAACATAGTAATTTCAAAATTTTCCTACGCACACGCAAGATCATGGTGATGCATAGCAACGAGAGGGGAGAGTGTGATCTACGTACCATTGTAGACCGACAACGGAAGCGTTAGCACAACACGGTTGATGTAGTCGTATGTCTTCACGGCCCGACCGATCAAGCACCGAAACTACGGCACCTCCGAGTTCTAGCACACGTTCAGCTCGATGACGATCCCCGGACTCCAATCCAGCAAAGTGTCGGGGAAGAGTTCCGTCAGCATGACGGCGTGGTGACGATCTTGATGTACTACCGTCGCAGGGTTTCGCCTAAGCACTGCTACAATATTATCGAGGATTATGGTGGAAGGGGGCACCGCACACGGCTAAGAATATGATCACGTGGATCAACTTGTGTGTCTAGGGATGCCCCTTGCCCCCGTATATAAAGGATCAAGGGGAGGAAGCCGGCCGGCCCCTATGGCGCGCCAAGGAGGAGTCCTCCTCCTAGTAGGAGTAGGACTCCTACTAGGAGGGGGAAAGAAGTAGGGAGGGAGAAGGAAAGGGGGGCGCCGCCCCCCTCTCCTAGTCCAATTCGGACCAGGGGGAGGAGGCGTGCGGCCCACCTTTGGCTGCCCCTCTCTCTCTCCACTAAGGCCCATATGGCCCATTACTTCTCCCCGGGGGGGTTCCGGTAACCCTCCGGCTCTCCGGTTTTCTCCGAAATCACCCGGAACACTTTCGGTGTCCGAATATAGCCGTCCAATATATCAATATTTATGTCTCGACCATTTTGAGACTCCTCGTCATGTCCCCGATCTCATCCGGGACTCCGAACTCCTTCGGTACATCAAAACTCATAAACTCATAATATAACTGTCATCGAAACCTTAAGCGTGCGGACCCTATGGGTTCGAGAACAATGTACACATGACTGAGACACGTCTCTGGTCAATAACCAATAGCGGAACCTGGATGCTCATATTGGCTCCCACATATTCTACGAAGATCTTTATCGGTCAGACCGCATAACAACATACGTTGTTCCCTTTGTCATTGGTATGTTACTTGCCCGAGATTCGATCGTCGGTATCTTAATACCTAGTTCAATCTCGTTACCAGCAAGTCTCTTTACTCGTTTCGTAATACATCATCTCGCAACTAACTCATTAGTTGAAATGCTTGCAAGGCTTATGTGATGTGCATTACCGAGAGGGCCTAGAGATACCTCTCCGACAATCGGAGTGACAAATCCTAATCTCGAAATACGCCAACCCAACATGTACCTTTGGAGACACCTATAGAGCTCCTTTATAATCACCCAGTTACGTTGTGACGTTTGGTAGCACACAAAGTGTTCCTCCGGCACACGGGAGTTGCATAATCTCATAGTCATAGGAACATGTATAAGTCATGAAGAAAGCAATAGCAACATACTAAACGATCGAGTGCTAAGCTAACGGAATGGGTCAAGTCAATCACATCATTCTTCTAATGATGTGATCCCGTTAATCAAATAACAACTCTTTTGTTCATGGTTAGGAAACATAACCATCTTTGATTAACGAGCTAGTCAAGTAGAGGCATACTAGTGACACTCTGTTTGTCTATGTATTCACACATGTATTATGTTTCCGGTTAATACAATTCTAGCATGAATAGTAAACATTTATCATGATATAAGGAAATAAATAATAACTTTATTATTGCCTCTAGGGCATATTTCCTTCACAAACCTCTGCACTTGGAGGCCCAACAACGTCTACAAGAAGAAGGTTGTGTAGTAGACATCAGTAAGCAGCTTCACCGAGGTCTTTCTTTGAAGAACTCCTTTCAAATACTTCTTTATGCTTTCTAGAAAATTCTACATCATTTCTGATCAACAATATGTTATTTACATATATTTATCAGAAAGACTGTAGTGCTCCCACTCACTTTCTTGTAAATACAGGCTTCACCGCAAGTCTGTATACAACTATATGATTTAATCAACTCATCAAAGTGTATATTCCAACTCCGAGATGCTTGCACCAGTCCACAGATGGATCACTGGAGCTTGCACATTTTGTTAGCACCTTTAGGATTGACAACACCTTCTGGTTGCATCATATACAACTCTTTTTTAATAAATCCATTAAGGATTGCAGTTTTATTATCCATTTGCCAATTTTCACAAAATGCGGCAATTGCTAACATGAGTCGGACAGACTTTAAGCATCGATACGAGTGAGAAAATCTCATCGTAGTCAACACCTTGAACTTTATCAAAACCTTTTTCAGACAAGTCTAGCTTTGTAGATAGTAACACTACTACCAGCGTCCGTCTTCCTCTTGAAGATCCATTTATTTTCTATGGCTTGCCGATCATTGGGCAAGTAAACCAAAGTCCACACTTTGTTCTCATACATGGATCCCATCTCAGATTTCATGGCCTCAAACCATTTCACAGAATCTGGGCCCATCATCGCTTCCTCATAGTTCGTAGGTTCGTCATGGTCAAGTAACATGACCTTCAAAACAGGATTACCGTACCACTCTGGTGCGGATCTTACTCTGCTTGACCTACGAGGTTCAGTAGTAACTTGATCTGAAGTTACATGATCATCATCATTAGCTTCCTCACTAATTGGTGTAGGAGTCACAGGAACAGATTTCTGAGATGAACTACTTTCCAATAAGGGAGCAGGTACAGTTACCTCATCAAGTTCTACTTTCCTCCCACTCACTTCTTTCGAGATAAACTCCTTCTCTAGAAAGGATCCATTCTTAGCAATGAATATCTTGCCTTCGGATCTGTGATAGAAGGTGTACCCAACTGTCTCCTTTGGGTATCCTATGAAGACACATTTCTCCGATTAGGGTTTGAGCTTATCAAGATGAAATTTTTTCACATAAGCATCGCAACCCCAAACTTTAAGAAACGACAACTTTGGTTTCTTGCCAAACCATAGTTCATATGGTGTTGTCTCAACGGATTTAGATGGTGCCCTTTTTAACGTGAATGCAGTTCTCTCTAATGCATAACCCCAAAACGATAGTGGTAAATCGGTAAGAAACATCATAGATTGCACCATATCTAATAAAGTATGGTTACAATGTTCGGACACACCATTACGCTGTGGTGTTCCACGTGGCGTGAGTTGCGAAACAATTCTGCATTTTTTCAAATGAAGACCAAACTTGTAACTCAAATATTCTCCTCCACGATCAGATCGTAGAAACTTTATTTTCTTGTTATGATGATTTTCTACTTCACTCTGAAATTATATGAACTTTTCAAATGTTTCAGACTTATGTTTCATCAAGTAGATATACCCATATCTGCTCAATTCATCTATGAAGGTCAGAAAATAACGATACCCGCCGCAAGCCTCAATGATACGTCTCCAACGTATCTATAATTTTTGATTGCTCCATGCTATATTATCTACTGTTTTGGACATTATTGGGCTTTATTATCCACTTTTATATTATTTTCGGGACTACCTATTAACCGGAGGCCCAACCCAGAATTGTTGTTTTTTGCCTGTTTTAGGGTTTCGAAAAAAAGGAATATCAAATGGAGTGCAAATGGAATGAAACCTTTGGGAACATGATTTTCTCACCGAATACAACTCAGGAGACTTGGACCCTACGTCAAGGCACGTAACAGGAGTCCACGAGGTAGGGGGCGCGCCCTACCCCCAGGCGCGCCCCCACCCTCGTGGGCCCCCTGTTGGTCCACCGACGTACTTCTTCCTCCTATATATACCCACGTACCCCCAAACGGTCAGAAACGGAGCCAAAAACCTAATTCCACCGCCGCAACTTTCTGTATCCACGAGATCCCATCTTGGGGCCTGTTCTGGAGCTCTGCCGGAGGGGGCATCGATCACGGAGGGCTTCTACATCATCATCCAAGCCTCTCCGATGAAGTGTGAGTAGTTTACTTCAGACCTACGGGTCCATAGTTAGTAGCTAGATGGCTTCTTCTCTCTTTTTGGATCTCAATACAATGTTCTCCCCCTCTCTCGTGGAGATCTATTCGATGTAATGTTCTTTTTGCGGTGTGTTTGTTGAGACCAATGAATTGTGGGTTTATGATCAAGTCTATCTATGAATAATATTTGAATCTTCTCTGAATTCTTTTATGTATGATTGGTTATCTTTGCAAGTCTCTTCGAATTATCAGTTTGGTTTGGCCTACTAGATTGGTTGTTCTTGCCATGGGAGAAGTGCTTAGCTTTGGGTTCGATCTTGCGGTGTCCTTTCCCAGTGACAGAAGGGGCAGCAAGGCACGTATTGTATCGTTGCCATCGAGGATAACAAGATGGGTTTTTTATCATATTGCATGAAACTATCCCTCTACATCATGTCATCTTGCTTAAGGCGTTACTCTGTTTTTAACTTAATACTCTAGATGCATGCTGGATAGCGGTCGATGAGTGGAGTAATAGTAGTAGATGCAGGAATCGTTCGGTCTACTTGTCTCGGACGTGATGCCTATATACATGATCATACCTAGATATTCTCATAACTATGCTCAATTCTGTCAATTGCTCAACAGTAATTTGTTCACCCACCGTAGAATACTTATGCTCTTGAGAGAAGCCACTAGTGAAACCTATGGCCCCCGGGTCTCTTTCTCATCATATTAATCTCCATCACTTTATTATTGCTTTGCTTTTACTTTTTACTTTTACTTTGCATCTCTATACCAAAAATACCAAAAATATTATTTATCATCTCTATCAGATCTCACTTTCGTAAGTGACCGTGAAGGGATTGACAACCCCTAAGCGCGTTGGTTGCGTTGAGTTATTGTTTTTGTGTAGGTACGAGGGACTTGTGCGTGGCCTCCTACTGGATTGATACCTTGGTTCTCAAAAACTAAGGGAAATACTTACGCTACTTTGTTGCATCATCCTCTCCTCTTCGGGGAAATCCAACACAGTGCTCAAGAGGTAGCAAGAAGAATTTCTGGCGCCGTTGCCGGGGAAAAGTCAACATACCAAGTACCCATCACAATCCCTATCTCCCGCATTACATTATTTGCCATTTTCCTCTCATTTTCCTCTCCCCCAATTCACCCTTGCCGTTTTATTTGCCCTCTCTCTCTATCCTCCCTCTCTCTCTATTTGCCTCTTTTGCCCGTTTGCTTTTGTTTGCTTGTGTGTTAGTTTGCTTGTTTGTCGCGATGGCTCAAGATAATACTAAATTGTGTGACTTCACCAACACCAACAATAATTATTTCCTTAGCACTCCGATTGCTCCTCTTACCGATGTTGAATCTTGTGAAATTAATATTGCTTTGCTGAATCTTGTCATGAAAGATCCGTTCTCCGGCCTTCCTAGTGAAGATGCCGCTATCCATCTTAATAGCTTCGTTGATTTGTGTGACATGCAAAAGAAGAAAGATGTCGATAATGATATTGTTAAATTGAAGCTATTTCCTTTTTCGCTTAGAGATCGTGCTAAAGCTTGGTTTTCATCTTTGCCTAAAAATAGTATTGATTCATGGAACAAGTGCAAAGATGCTTTTATCTCTAAGTATTTTCCTCCCGCTAAGATCATCTCTCTTAGAAACGACATTATGAATTTTAAGCAACTTGATCATGAACATGTTGCACAAGCTTGGGAGAGAATGAAATTAATGATACGTAATTGCCCTACTCATGGTTTGAATTTGTGGATGATTATACAAAATTTTATGCCGGATTGAATTTTGCTTCTAGAAATCTTTTAGATTCGGCCGCGGGAGGCACTTTTATGGAAATCACTTTAGGAGAAGCTACTAAACTCCTAGATAATATTATGGTTAATTATTCTCAATGGCATACTGAAAGATCTACTAAAAAGGTGCATGCGATAGAAGAAATTAATGTTTTGAGTGGAAAGATGGATGAACTTATGAAATTATTTGCTAATAAGAGTGTTTCTTCTGATCCTAATGATGTGCCCTTGTCTACTTTGATTGAGAATAATAATGAATCTATGGATGTGAATTTTGTTGGTAGGAACAATTTTGGTAACAACGCGTATAGAGGAAATTTCAATCCTAGGCCTTATCCTAGTAATCCCTCTAATAATTATGGTAATTCCTACAACAATTCTTATGGAAATTATAATAAGATGCCCTCTGATTTTGAATCTAATATTAAAGAATTTATTTCTTGGCAAAAGAATTTTAATGCTATGATTGAAGAAAAATTGCTTAAGATTGATGATTTGGCTAGGAACGTTGATAGAATTGCTCTTGATGTTGATTCTTTGAAACTTAGATCTATTCCACCTAAGCATGATATCAATGAGTCTCTCAAAGCCATGAGAATTTCCATTGATGAGTGCAAAGAAAGAACCGCTAGGATGCGTGCTAAGAAAGATGCCTTTATAAAAGCGTGTTCTTCTAGTTCCTATGAAAATAATGATGAAGATCTAAAAGTTATTGATGTGTCCCCTATTAAATCTTTGTTTTGCAATATGAATCTTGATAATGATGGGACTGAATATGATCCACCTTTACCTAGAAGGCGTTCCAATAATTCTGAATCTTTTGATCTTGATGCTAAATTTGATAAAAGTGGGATTGAAGAAATTAAAACCCTAGATGTTGCTAAACCCACTATTATGGATTTCAAGGAATTTAACTATGAAAATTGCTCTTTGATTGATTGTATTTCCTTGTTGCAATCCGTGCTAAAATCTCCTCACGCTTATAGTCAAAATAAAGCGTTTACTAAACATATCGTTGATGCCTTGATGCAATCTTATGAAGAAAAACTTGAATTGGAAGTTTCTATCCCTAGAAAACTTTATGATGAGTGGGAACCAACTATTAAAATTAAAATTAAAGATCATGAGTTTTATGCTTTGTGTGATTTGGGTGCTAGTGTCTCTACTATTCCCAAAACTTTGTGTGATTTGCTAGATTTCCGTGATTTTGATGATTGCTCTCTAAACTTGCATCTTGCGGATTCCACTATTAAGAAACCTATGGGAAGAATTAATGATGTTCTTATTGTTGCAAATAGGAATTATGTGCCCGTAGATTTTATCGTTCTTGATATAGATTGCAATCCTTCTTGCCCTATTATTCTCGGTAGACCTTTCCTTAGAACGGTTGGTGCAATTATTGATATGAAGGAAGGGAATATTAGATTCCAATTTCCATTAAAAAAGGGCATGGAACACTTTCCTAGAAAGAAAATAAAATTACCATATTAATCTATCATGAGAGCCACTTATGGATTGCCTACCAAAGATGGCAATACCTAGATCTATTCTTGCTTGTTATGCCTAGCTAGGGGCGTTAAACGATAGCGCTTGTTGGGAGGCAACCCAATTTTATTTTTATTCCTTGCTTTTTGCTCCTGTTTAGTAATAAATAAATTATTTAGCCTCTGTTTTGGTTGTGTTTTTGTGTTTAATTAGTGTTTGTGCCAAGTAGAACCGTTGGGAAGACTTGGGGAAAGTCTTGTTGAACTTGCTGTAAAAAACAGAAACTTTAGCGCTCACGAGAACTGCTGTCATTTTTATTTGGAGAGTGATATTTAGTTAATTATTTTTGAAGATGATTAATAGATAAATTCCTCACGTCCAGCAATTTATTTTAGAATTTTTGGGGTTCCAGATCTTGCGCTAGCTACAGATTACTACAGACTGTTCTGTTTTTGACAGATTCTGTTTTTCGTGTGTTGTTTGCTTATTTTGATGAATCTATGGCTAGTAAAATAGTTTATAATCCATAGAGAAGTTGGAATACAGTAGGTATAACACCCATATAAATAAATAATGAGTTCATTACAGTACCTTGAAGTGGTCTTTTGTTTTCTTTCGCTAACGGAGCTCACGAGTTTTCTACTTTAAGTTTTGTGTTGTGAAGTTTTCAAGTTTTGGGTAAAGATTTGATGGATTATGGAACAAGGAGTGGCAAGAGCCTAAGCTTGGGGATGCCCATGGCACCCCCAAGATAATCTAAGGACACCTAAAAGCCAAAGCTTGGGGATGCCCCGGAAGGCATCCCCTCTTTCGTCTACTTCTATCGATAACTTTACTTGGAGCTATATTTTTATTCACCACATGATATGTGTTTTGCTTGGAGCGTCTTTTATGATTTGAGTCTTTGCTTGTTAGTTTACCACAATCATCCTTGCTGTACACACCTTTTGAGAGAGCCATACATAATTTGGAATTTGATAGAATACTCTATGTGCTTCACTTATATCTTTTGAGTTATATAATTTTTCTCTAGTGCTTCACTTATATCTTTTAGAGCACGGTGGTGGATTTGTTTTATAGAAACTATTGATCTCTCATGCTTCACTTAGATTATTTTGAGAGTCTTAATAGCATGGTAATTTCTTAATAATAATATGCTTGGTATTCAAGATTTGTAAAACTTTCTTTTGAGTGCGTTGAATACTAAGAAAAAATTGATGCTTGATAATTGTTTTGAGATATGAGGATGGTGATATTAGAGTCATGCTAGTTGAGTAGTTGTGAATTTGAGAAATGCTTGTGTTAAAGTTTGTGATTCCCGTAGCATGCACGTATGGTGAACCGTTATGTGATGAAGTCGGAGCATGATTTATTTATTGATTGTCTTCCTTATGAGTGGCGGTCGGGGACGAGCGATGGTCTTTTCCTACCAATCTATCCCCCTAGGAGCATGCGCGTAATACTTTGCTTTGATAACTTCTAGATTTTTGCAATAAGTATATGAGTTCTTTATGACTAATTTTGAGTCCATGGATTATACACACTTTCCTTCCTTCCACCATTGCTAGCCTCTCTAATACCGCACACTCTTCGCCGGTATCATACACCCACCAAATACCTTCCTCAAAACAGTCACCATACCTACCTATTATGGCATTTCCATAGCCATTCCGAGATATATTGCCATGCAACTTTCCACCGTTCCGTTTATTATGACACGCTCCATCATTGTCATATTGCTAGCATGATCATGTAGTGGACATCGTATTTGTGGCAAAGCCACCGTTCATAATTCTTTCATACATGTCACTCTTGATTCATTGCATATCCCGGTACACCGCCAGAGGCATTCATATAGAGTCATATCTTGTTCTAAGTATCGAGTTGTAATTGTTGAGTTGTAAGAAAATAAAAAGTGTGATGATCATCATTTTTAGAGCATTGTCCCAAGTGAGGAAAGGATGATGGAGACTATGATTCCCCCACAAGTCGGGATGAGACTCCGGACGAAAAAAAAGAGGCCATAAAAAAGAGAAGGCCCAAAAAAAAATGAGAGAAAAAGAGAGAAGGGACAATGTTACTATCCTTTTACCACACTTGTGCTTCAAAGTAGCACCATGATCTTCATGATAGAGAGTCTCTCATTCTGTCACTTTCATATACTAGTGGGAATTTTTCATTATAGAACTTGGCTTGTATATTCCAATGATGGGCTTCCTCAAAATGCCCTAGGTCTTCGTGAGCAAGCGAGTTGGATGCACACCCACTTAGTTTCTTTTGTTGAGCTTTCATATACTTATAGCTCTAGTGCATCCGTTGCATGGCAATCCCTACTCACTCACATTGATATCTATTGATGGGCATCTCCATAGCCCGTTGATACGCCTAGTTGATGTGAGACTATCTTCTCCCTTTTTGTCTTCTCCACAACCACCATTCTATTCCACATATAGTGCTATATCCATGGCTCACGCTCATGTATTGCGTGAAGATCGAAAAAGTTTTGAAAATGTCAAAAGTATGAAACAATTGCTTGGCTTGTCATCGGGGTTGTGCATGATTTAAATACTTTGTGTGGTGAAGATAGAGCATAGCCAGACTATATGATTTTGTAGGGATAGCTTTCTTTGGCCATGTTATTTTGAGAAGACATAATTGCTTTGTTAGTATGCTTGAAGTATTATTATTTTTATGTCAACATGAACTTTTGTCTTGAATCTTTTGAATCTGAATATTCATACCACAATTAAGAAGATTTACATTGAAATTATGCCAAGTAGCACTCCGCATCAAAAATTCTGTTTTTATCATTTACCTACTCGAGGACGAGCAGGAATTAAGCTTGGGGATGCTTGATACGTCTCCAACGTATCTATAATTTTTGATTGCTCCATGCTATATTATCTACTGTTTTGGACATTATTGGGCTTTATTATCCACTTTTATATTATTTTTGGGACTAACCTATTAACCGGAGGCCCAACCCAGAATTGCTGGTTTTTTACCTGTTTTAGGGTTTCGAAGAAAAGGAATATCAAACGGAGTCCAAACGGAATGAAACCTTCGGGAGCGTGATTTTCTCACCGAATACAACTCAGGAGACTTGGACCCTACGTCAAGGCACGTAACAGGAGGCCATGAGGTAGGGGGGCGCGCCTCCACCCTCATGGGCCCCCTGCTGCTCCACTGACGTACTTCTTCCTCCTATATATACCCACGTACCCCCAAATGATCAGAAACGGAGCCAAAAACCTAATTCCACCGCCGCAACTTTCTGTATCCATGAGATCCCATCTTGGGGCCTGTTCCGGAGCTCCGTCGGAGGGGGCATCGCTCACGGAGGGCTTCTACATCATCATCCAAGAGTCTCCGATGAAGTGTGAGTAGTTTACTTCAGACCTACAGGTCCATAGTTAGTAGCTAGATGGCTTCTTCTCTCTTTTTGGATCTCAATACAATGTTCTCCACCTCTCCTGTGGAGATCTATTCGATGTAATCTTATTTTTGCGGTGTGTTTGTTGAGACCAATGAATTGTGGGTTTATGATCAAGTCTATCTATGAATAATATTTGAATCTTCTCTGAATTCTTTTATGTATGATTGGTTATCTTTGCAAGTCTCTTCGAATTATCAGTTTGGTTTGGCCTACTAGATTGGTTGTTCTTGCCATGGGAGAAGTGCTTAGCTTTGGGTTCGATCTTGCGGTGTCCTTTCCCAGTGACAGAAGGGGCAGCAAGGCACGTATTGTATCGTTGCCATCGAGGCTAACAAGATGGGTTTTTTATCATATTGCATGAAACTATCCCTCTACATCATGTCATCTTGCTTAAGGCGTTACTCTGTTTTTAACTTAATACTCTAGATGCATGCTGGATAGCGGTCGATGAGTGGAGTAATAGTAGTAGATGCAGAATCGTTTCGGTCTACTTGTCTCGGACGTGATGCCTATATACATGATCATACCTAGATATTCTCATAACTATGCTCAATTCTGTCAATTGCTCAACAGTAATTTGTTCACCCACCGTAGAATACTTATGCTCTTGAGAGAAGCCACTAGTGAAACCTATGGCCCCCGGGTCTCTTTCTCATCATATTAATCTCCATCACTTTATTATTGCTTTGCTTTTACTTTTTACTTTGCATCTCTATACCAAAAATACCAAAAATATTATTTATCATCTCTATCGGATCTCACTTTCGTAAGTGACCGTGAAGGGATTGACAACCCCTAAGCGCGTTGGTTGCGTTGAGCTATTGTTTTTGTGTAGGTACGAGGGACTTGTGCGTGGCCTCCTACTGGATTGATACTTTGGTTCTCAAAAACTGAGGGGAAATACTTACGCTACTTTACTGCATCATCCTCTCCTCTTCGGGGAAATCCAACGCAGTGCTCAAGAGGTAGCACTCAACACTCAGCGCATTGCATACATCAGTATGTATTATTTCCAATAAGTCAGTTGCTCGCTCCATTGTTCTGGAGAACGGAGTCTTAGTCATCTTGCCCATGAGGCATGGTTCTCAAGCATCAACTGATTCATAATCAAGTGATTCCAAAATCCCATCAGCATGGATTTTCTTCATGCACTTTACACCAATATGACCTAAAACGGCAGTGCCACAAATAAGTTGCACTATCATTATTAACTTTGCATCTTTTGGCTTCAATATTATGAATATGTGTATACTACGATCGAGATCCAACAAACCATTTTCATTGGGTGTATGACCATAGAAGCTTTTATTCATGTAAACAGAACAACAATTATTCTCTAATTTAAATGAATAACCGTTTGCAATAAATATGATCAAATCATATTCATGCTCAACGCAAACACCAAATAACACTTATTTAGGTTCAACACTAACCCGAAAGTATAGGGAGTGTGCGATGATGATCATATCAACCTTGGAACTACTTCCAACACACATCGTCACCTCGCCCTTTAACTAGTTTCTGTTCATTCTACAACTCCCGTTTTGAGTTACTACTCTTTAGCAACTGAACTAGTATCAAATACTTGAGGGGTTGCTATAAACACTAGTAAAGTACACATCAATAACATGTATATCAAATATACCTTTGGTCACTTTGCCATCCTTCTTATCCGCCAAATACTTGGGGCAGTTCCGCTTCCAGTGACCAGTCCCTTTGTAGTAGAAGCACTCAGTCTCGGGCTTAGGTCCAGACTTGGGTTTCTTCACTTGAGAAGCAACTTGCTTGCCGTTGTTCTTGAAGTTCCCCTTCTTCCCTTTGCCCTTTTCTTGAAACTGGTGGTCTTGTCAACCATCAACACTTGATGCTCTTTCTTGATTTCTATCTTCGTCGATTTCAGCATCGCGAAGAGGTCGGGAATTACTTTCGTCATCCCTTGCATATTATAGTTCATCACGAAGTTCTAGTAACTTGGTGATAGTGGCTAGAGAACTTTGTCAATTACTATCTTATCTGGAAGATTAACTCCCACTTGATTCAAGCAATTGTAGTACTCAGATAATCTGAGCACATGCTCACTGGTTGAGCTATTCTCCTCCATCTTATAGGCAAAGTACTGTCAGAGGTCTCATACCTCTCGACACGGACATGAGTATGAAATACCAATTTCAACCCTTGGAACATCTTATATGCTCCGTGGTGTTCAAAACATTTTTGAAGTCCCGGTTCTAAGCCGTAAAGCATGGTGCACTAAACTATCAAGTAGTCATCATATCGAGCTTGCCAAACATTCATAATGTCTGCATCTGCTCCTGCAATTGGTCTGTCACCTAGCGGTGCATCAAGGACATAATTCTTCTGTGCAGCAATGAGGATAATCCTCAGATCACGGATCCAATCCGCATCATTGCTACAAACATCTTTCAACTTAGGTTTCTCTACGAACATATCAAAATAAACAGGGGAGCTAAACGCGAGTTATTGATCTACAACATAGATATGCTAATACTACCAGGACTAAGTTCATGATAAAATTAAAGTTCAATTAATCATATTACTTAAGAACTCCCACTTAGATAGACATCCCTCTAATCATCTAAGTGATCACGTGATCCAAATCAACTAAACCATGTCCGATCATCATGTGAGATGGAGTAGTTTTCAATGGTGAACATCACTATGTTGATCATATCTTCTATATGATTCACGCTCGACCTTTCGGTCTCAGTGTTTCGAGGCCATATCTGCATATGACAGGCTCGTCAAGTTTAACCCGAGTATTCTGCGTGTGCAAAAACTGGCTTGCACCCGTTGTAGATAAACGTAGAGCTTATCACACCCGATCATCACGTGGTGTCTCGGCACGACGAACTTTGGCAACGGTGCATACTCAGGGAGAACACTTTTATCTTGAAATTTAGTGAGAGATCATCTTATAATGCTACCGTCGATCTAAGCAAAATAAGATGCATGAAAGATAAACATCACATGCAATCAATATAAGTGATATCGTATGTCCATCATCATTTTGTGCTTGTGATCTCCATCTCCGAAGCATCGTCATGATCACCATCGTCACCGGCGCGACATCTTGATCTCCATCGTAGCATCGTTGTTGTCTCGCCAACTATTGCTTCTACGACTATCGCTACCGCTTAGTGATAAAGTAAAGCATTATAGGGCGATTGCATTGCATACAATAAAGCGACAACCATATGGTTCCTGCCAGTTGCCGATAACTCGGTTACAAAACATGATCATCTCATATAATTAAAATACAGCATCATGTCTTGACCATATCACATCACAACATGCCCTGCAAAAACAAGTTAGACGTCCTCTACTTTGTTGTTGCAAGTTTTACGTGGCTGCTACGGGCTGAGAAAGAACCGTTCTTACCTACCCATCAAAACCACAACGATAGTTCGTCAAGTTAGTGATGTTTTAACCTTCTCAAGGACCAGGCGTAGCCACACTCGATTCAACTAAAGTTGGAGAAACTGACACCCGCCAGCCACCTGTGTGCAAAGCACGTCGCTAGAACCAGTCTCGCGTAAGCAGTATGACTTGTATCGCCCACAATACCGCCGAACCAAAGTATGACATGCTGGTAAGCAGTATGACTTGTATCGCCCACAACTCACTTGTGTTCTACTCGTGCATATAACATCTACGCATAAAACCAGGCTTGGATGCCACAACACACAGGATCATGGTGATGCATAGTAACGAGAGGGGAGAGTGTGTCCAAGTACCCTCGTAGACCGAATGCGGAAGCATTAGCACAACGCGGTTGATGTAGTCGTATGTCTTCATGATCCGACCGATCCAAGTACCGAACGCACGACACCTCCGAGTTTAGCACATGTTTAGGTTGATAACGTCCCACGAACTCCGATCTAGCAGAGCTTCACGGGAGAGTTTCATCAGCACGACGGCGTGATGACGGTGATGATGCTACCGATGTAGGGCTTCGCCTAAGCACCGTTACAATATAATTGAGGTGGATTACGGTGGAGGGGGGGCACCGCACATGGCTGGAATAGATCAATAGATCAACTTGTGTGTTCTAGGGTGCCCCTGCCCCTGTATATAAAGGATGGAGGAGGGGAGGCCGGCCAGCCCCTAGGGCGCGCCAGAAGTGTGGAGTCCTACTAGGACTCCCTAGTCCTAGTAGGATTCCTCCTCCCATATGGAATAGGAAAAGGGGAAGGGAAAAGGAGAAGGAAGGAAGGGGGCGCCCCCTTCCCTAGTCCAATTCGGACCAGACCATGGGGAGGGGTGCGGCCACCTTTTGAGGCCTTTCTCTCCTTTCCCATATGGCCCATTAAGGCCCAATACGAATTCCCGTAACTCTCCGGTACTCCGAAAAATACCTGAATCACTCGGAACCTTTCCGATGTCCGAATATAGTCGTCCAATATATAGATCTTTACGTCTCGATCATTTCGAGACTCCTCGTCATGTGTCCAATCTCATCCGGGACTCCGAACTACCTTCGGCGCATCAAATCACATAACTCATAATACAAATCGTCACCGAACGTTAAGCGTGTGGACCCTATGGGTTCGAGAACCATGTAGACATGAACGAGACACATCTCCGGTCAATAACCAATAGCAGAACCTGAATGCTCATATTGGCTCCTACATATTCTATGAAGATCTTTATCGGTCAAACCGCATAACAACATACATTGTTGTTCCCTTTGTCATCGGTATGTTACTTGCCCGAGATTCGATCATCGGTATCTCAATACCTAGTTCAATCTTATTACCGGCAAGTCTCTTTACTCGTTCCGTAATACATCATCCCGCAACTAACTCATTACTTACAATGCTTGCAAGGCTTATAGTGATGTGCATTACCGAGAGGGCCCAGAGATACCTCTCCGACAATCGGAGTGACAAATCCTAATCTCGAAATATGCCAACTCAACAAGTACCTTCGAAGACACCTGTAGAGCACCTTTATAATCACCGAGTTATGTTGTGACGTTTGGTAACACACAAAGTGTTCCTCCGGTAAACGGGAGTTGCACAATCTCATAGTCATAGGAGCATGTATAAGTCATGAAGAAAGCAATAGCAACATACTAAACGATTAAGTGCTAAGCTAACGGAATGGGTCAAGTCAATCACATCATTCTCCTAATGATGTGATCCCGTTAATCAAATGACAACTCATGTCTATGGCTAGGAAACTTAACCATCTTTGATTCAACGAGCTAGTCAAGTAGAGGCATACTAGTGACACTCTATTTGTCTATGCATTCACACATGTATCAAGTTTCCGGTTAATACAATTCTAGCATGAATAATAAACATTTATCATGAAATAAGGAAATAAATAATAACTTTATTATTGCCTCTAGGACATCATTATGTAGAAGGAGGAGGCATGCATCAAGAGCAATTACATCAAGGCAGAAAAGAAGGCAGAGAGATTTGACATCTTACTAGCTACAACAAAGAAAAGGATCAACCTTGAAGAGAAGAAGACCGGGCTCAAAGAGAAGAAGACCAAGCTTGAAGAGATGAGGGTTGAGCTCGTGGCCCCTTAAGAGGAAACCAAAACATTGACCTTGATAATGGACGAGTTGGATCCTGATGCACCGAAGATCGTGCAAGCCGTCCATGCAAGGATGTTGAAGCACTTTGCGGTAGAGATGGGGGGAGGTAGATGCTACAGAGGAGCCAGTGGCAAAGTAAGAGGGAGGAGACATGGGTCGCCGGTCTGGGAGGCCAAAATTGACATTATTTTGCATGCTCTAAAACTTTTGTGGTCGGGCACATGTAAAACATATGAACATCCACCCTTTTTTTATTGTGAAGATTGCATACATATGCACTTTTATTTGCTCATCAAATTGCTATTGATCAACATTTGCACTTCAAATGTATCCGTATGGGGCCTGACATGGGGAGAACATTTCGAACATGAAGTCGGATGGCCGGGTCCCGTATTCATGTCCATGGACGCGTTCGGGAATGGATATAGTGAGTCTGATTTGGGTGACGTCGTTGAACATGCCCTACGTACCTGGGAAACTACAAGTTGCACAACATAACAACCATGTTAATGTCTAAAAATGAAAATAATAGAAGGGTAAATGAGAGTGAGAATAACATGCACACATGAGAGTATCCAAGTACGCGAGATCAACTTCTATGCAGTCATCTGCTCAAAACTACTATGGCCTCCCCCAAATGGGTCTATACCCCACAATGTTATTCCCCTCGCGAGCAAGCCACCCGTTGGTCAAATCGATGCGCCGTGATGCTCGTGGAGCGGGACGGCATGACATGTTCCCTCTTCCTTAGTTTGGCATGGGAGAGGACGTTCCAGATAGCAATGATGGAAGGAGTACTGTTGATTCTTGATGATGCTTTCATTGAATTATTCTTCCAAAGTTTTCCCGACAAGCAAGTGTTAGCTAGACAAAGTAGAATAATTGCTATCTGGTTACTTTTGTCTAACTGAAATTTTTATTCTAATTATCTTGGCCTAACAAGCTTGTATAATAACCAGTATCACGGCTACAACTATGCTAAGTCTTTAGGTGGAGGAAACAGTGGGCTATCTAGGTATACCGGTCGTAAGTAAACAAAAACCTTCTTGTTATTTCGGTTTAAACAACTAAGATCATTATGATTTTTGATTCTTACTCAAGAAAGATCAAGGTTTAACCTTAGGGAGGTCGATCATTGTATTTTGCACTCATTTCTACACTTGTTTAAACCTGATAATCACAGGTTTCCTGGGATAATCACTTCAGTATGATATTTAGTGGCTAATAAAAGTGAAAGATCGGAAATCCTCTTGTTTTCTCTTTCCTTGCAAGAGTGGGCCAATTTAGAAAATAAATCAAGCCCAATATGGAATATATGAAGGTGGGAGATCAAGCCCAATCAACTGAAGGCGCACAACAACCTCTAGACGAGAAGATGATGCGTGGTACGAGCGCACCACCTGCTGCAGCCTTTATGACACCACTAGCCCATGTGTTTTAAATCCGAGCATCGATGTAGCATTTATTAAAAAAATTAGGTTGGTGAATAAACAGATCAAGCAGTTCACCGGTCCAATTGTTGGCCCGCCTGGTTTGACTGGCTGTTCAGTATGTGGTTCTATTTGGTTTTTATGTACTTTATTTTTGTCTAGGGAAATTTGTGTACTCAATCTTTTCTAGTCGAATTTATGTACTTATATAATAGAGATGAATGGCCAAACAGTATGATTTCATTTCATTTGGACCAGAACCAAGAGATCTCCAATACAACCGTTTATGCCCCATGGATCGCTGTGGCGCTCGAGGCTAGCTAGGCCGGAGCCATTAGCTTGGATGCTTGCTCGCATGATGAGCACCTATTCGACGCCTACTACGTCAAAGTGCTCCTGTTTCGACTGGGCCCACCAACTGATGCGGCTTCGTGTACGCCACGGGCATAGTAGAGTGCGGGGTATTGTGGGGGCCGATATTTTCATATCATTTTTTCTCTATAGTTTTTTCAAAAAGTGATTTTTTGAAAGTTTGAGAACATTTAAAAAAAAATTGTATGAACATTTATTTTTAAAACGCGAACATTTTCTAAAATTTGGAACATTTTTAGAAGGCAGGCACTTCTTTAAAACAGGGAATACTTTTTATAAAAATTGAGTTTTTCAAAAAACTTTTTGAAAAGGCGAAAATTGTTTTTGAGTTTTACAAAAGACAATACATTTTTTTAAACATACGCAAACTTTTTCTATACTTGAGAACATTTTTCAAATCATGATTATTTATGAAAAACCTGAACATTTTTTGAAATTTATTTGAAACAACAAACATTTTCCAAATTTAGTGAACAATGTTTAATGAGCCCATTTTTACAAACTTGTGGAAATATTTTGAAACAGTGAAAAAACTAAAAAAACATTTTTCGATATATTTTCAAAAATTGCAAACATGTTTTGAAATTTATTAAAAATAAGAAAACCAGGAAAGAAAACGAAAAAAAAAGGACTGATTGAAACCTTCCAGAAGCTTCATAAAACCGGTCAAACCCTGTATATGAACCGCCGTGGAGTATCTGATCCCGTGCTTCAGTGATCCTGGATGAACAGTTAAATACACAAAAATAGTAAAAAATTCAAAAAAATATGAATTTTCTTTGCAAGAAACATTGATGTTTTGTCTATATGCGTTTAAATTTTCATGTTGAAATTACAGTTGTGGAGGAACATCAATTTTATTTTTTGCCGACACCCCGACAAATATAATTTCATGCAAATTTGCATGCATGTAGACAAAACATCAATTATTCTTCCCATTTTTTTTTGAATTTTACCGTTCATCCGAGACCACTGAAGCTCGGGATCACATTTGTACTTTCATGTATGAGCCTTCTTCTATAAAGTTGACCTTACATATAATTTTTTTGAGAAGAAAAGTTTCACCTAGATACCCATATATACTGTACACAAGCAAAGTGGGCCAGCCCACCTTCACCGCTTCTCTTCCCTTCCTACAGGAAAGGGCGCCTATTTTACGCATAATGTGTCAAATAATATTTGCTGGCTAGATTGGTAGTACGGCCGACCTGCTCCTTTGTTGTCTAAAAAACCGGCTAACTGTAAAAAGAAATATGGTGAAATTATATTGTTTGTACTCTAAAAAAAGTTCATGAATTTTTAAAAAGTTGAAAATTTAGATTTTTTAAGAATTGAATTTGAAACTATTCACAAATATAAAAATTATTCTAGAATTATAAAATGGAAGCGATAAAAATGAAAAGGAAGAATAAAAAAAGGTAAAGAAGAAACCGCACAAAAAGCAAGGAAAAAACAAAAAGACAGAAAAAAGACATATCGGAAGCATGTAGAAGCTTTCGAAAATCATAAAGCTTATATGGGCAGCCCATAGAAAATGAGCGTTGGCGCTCACTATGGTTAACCTACTGTTTGGCGCATAAGCGGCAGGTATGGAGAGCTCCTAATCAGCGCCTTAAGCATCAGTTACGCCAACCGGGGCCAACGCGCGCTGAGCCGGGCTAGCTACGCCTGATATATTGACAGGTGGACCGTGGGCAATTGACCATCGACCAGTTTACTTTTGTAGAATGATTTGACAAAAATCATCAATTTGAATTTTTATTCAAATGCATGGGTTTGAAAACATTCAATAAATTTCAGAAAACAATCATGTATATGAAAAGGTTCAAAATTTTGAAAAAAGTTCATGGATTTTGAAAAAAATCCATGAATTTTCAAAACACTCCTTATATTTTTTAAAGAAATCACGTGTATGAAAAAGTTCTTTTTTTATAAAAATCATGGATTTTTATAAATATGAATTCTAGAAATTTCATGGATTTTGACAGGAAATCGCAGATTTGGAAAAATAACCGTGGATTCAAAAAACAGTTAACGAATTTGAAAAAAATCATGGGTTCAATTTTTTTATTCGAAAATACTTCATGAATTTGAATATAGAGTTCACAAAATTTGAAAGAAGTTTGTAAATTTGTAAATAATAATATATTTTAAAAAGTTTGAGAAATTTGGAAAAGCTCCTAAAATTCAAAAAAAATATTCACTCATTGAAAAAATAAAAATTAAATTAGTAGGGAACACGGAAACCAAAAAAATAAAAAAAATAAAAAGTTCACGATTGAGAAAATTACAAAAAATTAAGAAAATTCACTTTTTTAATAAATAAAAAAGTATAAAGGAATTAGAAAGAGAACAAAAGAAAAATGAATAAGTGAAAAAGAAAAAAGAAAAAAAGCGAGAAAAGGGCCAAAAGCCGTGGTGGGAGAAAACAAAAAAAATTTGTCATCCAGAGATTAGGCTAGTCATTCAATATTTTAAATTGCCATAGTGAAAGAGAGGAAACAATAGATGGCGGAGTCCAAGGTGAAACCCCTTTAACTGGCTCATAAGGTCCAGGTAGGAAACGCCGAAAACCAAAGAGATGTTAGTTTTTTTATTGGGCCTATATGGGGGCTTCGGCTTGCTACCAAGCGAACATGGTTCAAATGTTTTTTTTAGAAATGGAGGAGGGCCCCCGGCCTCAGCATCTGAAAGATGCATGCAGCCATTTTATTAATTATTTATACAAGACCTTACAAAGTCATAGAACAGTAGGACTAAAGCCATCATCTAGGCAACATCTGCCGCTACTCCTATTCAGTTGATGTAGGGATGCTGATAGTCTGAGCCTAATACCAAACAGATCTCGCATCCAAACCTAACATCTAAGACCCTAGGTCCCAATCAGGACACCTGCGGGATAGGGACACCCACCAGTCCAGCGCATTCCTCAACCAGGACGCCTGCCGGGTATGGGGCACCCACCAGTCCGGCGCATTCCTCAACCAGGACGCCTCCCGGGTATGAGGCCACCGCAGCCACCTGCCAGCAATCCATCTTCAGTGTTGTACTGCTGCATCTACCTTGCCCGGTCTAGCTGCCGTCGACACCAGACAACGCCATCATCCTACGCTCGTCCATCATCACACGCCCACTAGCGAGAACCCGCTGCTCCATGCCGCTGAGACCCACCGTTGTCGATGTGCCAGATGCCACGCCGCTCCTCCGACGCGAAACATTACCTGCTGCCACTGGTCACATCCCCTCTGCCTCTGCAATTTCTCAAACCAAGCACCCAAACGCCCCAGGCAGCGCCTCCAAGAAGGACACGACACACGCATTGCCGCCGCCCTATCTAAGGAGATTTAGGGTTTTCAGCCGGGCATGGGGTCAGGGTGGAGGGCAGGGACCTCGGCGGCACCTGCAAGTAGGAGAACGATGACCCTGGTCGTTGCCACCGTAAGGATGAACGAGTCATCTAGAGTTTCCTCTGGTCCAACGTCACCTCTATCAGCCCCCGCGAACGCACCGAGGCCGACTACCACGATCATATGCTACAAAGTGCAGCGCAGAGGAGATCCACTGGCGACTCACCACCCACACGGTCAAGACGCCGTCCATCCACCCCCCGCGAACGTTGCCAGCCGAGGGTGCCGTCGCCATGCCTAACGGGGCCGCTGCCCCTGGTCCAGGTTCCTCCACGAAGGCCGGAGTGGCGAGATCCACCGCGAGCGATAAGATCCGGCACCGCGCGGCCGACGCCATCGCCCAAGCCCGCCGTCGACCGATCCCGCCGCCGCCAGAAGCCCACACGCTGCCAGGAGTCCCACACCCATGGATCTGGCCACCCATGCATCGCCGCGAGTCCGCCGCCTCCGGGATCCGCCACACTGTCGGAAGAGCCGCACCCCGTGGATCAAGACGCCCACGCCGCCGCGGATCCGGGAACGGAAGAAGAGACCCTCCGCCGCTGCCGTCGCACGCATGGACTTTGCCTGGCGCCGACCATCGGCAGGGGCGGAGGGGGAGAAAGGCATTGGAGGGACTAGGCGGTGGCAGCGGCGGAGCCCTCCCGAGTCGCCCGCGGGGAGGCGACGCGAGAGGGACCACATGGTTCAAATGTTAATGGACTTTGGTATAGTCCGTGGTTTACACGAAACCATGATGTCCCAGTCGTTCGTTCCCGGTTCAAATCTTAGTTGTAGAGCGGACTCTATAACCAGCACGACAAGGCAACAGCCTTCCCATCCCGGTTATATATATACTAGATCGGGTTCGCGCCGTGGCGCGAGGGTGCCGGTCAGAACGTTTAGACAAAACATGTAACAATTTGTCGGTAAGAGCCCAGGAATAGCATGTGTAGACAACCAATTGTGTTAGAAGAAAAACATAATGGGACTGAAGATGAACATCAGGTTATAAGACAGAATCAAGCTCGGTGCTTTCATACAACCAGAGGTAAAACACAGGACTATACATTACTTTTTACGACAGAGAAATAGGAATTAAAATCTGAAATCTATACATGCCTTGTTCAGAAAAAAGTGAAAATAGCAACATACCACCAAGTGGTACCTTCCACTACAAAGACAACAACGGGAATCTAAAGGCAGATATCGAGGTTGGAACAAGCAAACCATCAAATAATTGTAACGACGAATTAAAAGTAACCATCACAGGAGACTTTTTGCCCAGACACGTCTTGTGATGGTAAATTGCAGGGGCAGCTTTAGAGCTTGCAACATGAGGGCAAAAAATGTGGGAATAGGGAATCACCATTAGATAGTCATCATCCTATAGAGGAAAGTCAAGGATAAAATAATTGTTTTATAAAAGAATATGCAGGCAAGAGTACTGCTGTTGTAAAACTACTGAAACTACTCCATAGAATTAACAGAATTAAGATGATCTCCTGAAGTAGTTCAAGCAATACTGGAGTAGTTCAAGATACTGAATCTTGGTGTAGCACTAAGCATGAGATACAATACTCCACAAAATTAACACAATCAAGAAAGTATAAAAGCAAGTTAACAATCTAACAAGGCAGGTTTCAGTACCGCACCAAGTCAAAATCTACTGCAATCTTTAAGCTACTGAATATTCGAAAACAGTGAAGTGAAGTTCCATTTTAAGCTACTACAATCTTTCTCTTAAATCTACTCATGCATCTGTGGAACTTAGCAGTATTCATTTAAGAATGGAGTAAATTAACTTTGCAGTATGCAAACTTTGAGTAAGTTGACTTGGCATTATATTGAAATTCCACTGCAGTCTTTAAACTACTGTAACCAGTCGGAAATCTACTGGAAACCCCCCAAAAAAGCTCATCTTTTGTACTGAGTACCTTGCGGATGGCGTCGTAGCCGGCGAGAACCTCCTCGATCTGCGTGCACTTCCTCGCCGGCTTATTCTTCTCATCCTCGCTGGCTTCCTCGAGCTTGGTCTTGGCCTTGCCAGCGGCACCGGGCTTGGACTTGGGCTCCCACTTCCACTTGTGATCAAAGCTGACGTCGTTGGGGGGAGGCGAGCTCCGCCTCCCACTTGAGAGCCCGGCCCCGCCGTGCGGCTTCTCCTCGGCCGTCCACTTCACCTTGCAGCCCCTCGGGGAGGCGGCGGCGTAGGTATACTTGCGGCGAGCCGGCTGTGCGCCTTGGTGCGAAGGTGCCGGTCCAAACGTTGTAATTAAGCAGGTAATGATGAAGTTAGTAGGAAGGTTTGAGAAACTATTTACATCTAAAAATTGAAAGTAACCATCCATGATAGATGAGTTTACTATATCACAAACAGCAAAATAAACCCAATGCAAGGTAAGCAAGGCATAGTCAATCCATAGGATAATTGATTTGCATGGTCACGACAAAAGCAGTAAGAGAATTGGCAGTGAACTGGACACTAAAACTGAACATTTTTGTGATATTCTAAAAACCAATGGTTTCCTCTTCAGCCCCCTCTTGAACCTATAACAACACCAAAGCATAGCACTTTCTTTCAGACAGACGCCTTCGCCTACTTCAAAAGATAGCATAGAAAAACCATATAAATTAGGGATTGGTTCATAGCAGGACACTTCTGCTATGCCATAAAGAAACATATAAATCAATGATCCATATAAATTAGGTGGCAAATGAGTAGGAGTTGTATCCCTCTGTTCAAAAGATAGCATGATACACCAAAGGCAAATCATAGCAGTAGTCCAAGATAACTTATTCATATGGTTCTTCAATGGCATACAATGGTGCAAACCATATAAATTAGGCGTCAAATGAGTAAGAATAGTAGACCTTTGTTCAAATGCAAACGATTAAGCAGAAGGATTTAGCAAGTGCAGCAGGGCATAAAGTTCGGTACAAAACAAAAGCATTTAGCCTGATTATTAAGAGCAACAGAGCATATAGTTCTGTGCTAAAGAGTTTCAGAAGCAAGCATAGTGGCAGTGAGGTCAATATTGAGTAAGCAAACCACATACAGGGCCAACCCAAAATGGTTCAAGTACCCTATTTTCCATACATCTTAGATAGCAAACCACATAAAGCTTGATGCACTATTATCTTTGACTCAATCAGACCCAAAATAAAGCATTGATTACATCTTAGATAGTAACTTGGGCATTGATCACATCTTAGATAATAACTTTGGTAAACAGCCTGTTTTTTTAAAGCAATAGTGTAGGCTGGTTTTTTTATCTTTCGGCCATTGATTAGATGCAATAGTATAGACCGGTTTTCTAAATCACCTCTGTTCCATATTAAGTGTCGCTAATTTAGTACTAAATCAACGCCACTTAAGATGGAATGGAGGGAGTAGCTTTTATCACATCTTCACCAATTTCCTGGTACCATTCTTATTCTATAGCACCAAGTCAAATGTTGATCCTTATTTGTATAATATGCCCATCCATATTAGAAGGGCTACATTCTACTAATTCAGTTAGGCTCTAACCATCCAAATTTTAGAAATCACTGTTATTGACTTTCTTATGTCGTGTCCTGTGCTCCTAAAAGACGACATGCAATCAGAGATGAGGACTATGCATGTGAGGGCAACAATTTCACCATACGGGGCTACATCCATGTGCCAACTAAGTTATGCACTTCTTCACTTTCACCTAGACTACAGAAAAAATGGGCAGATCCACCTGGCACTATCGCTATTAGAATTAAAAGAATGTTTCTCTAGTACCGTTGTTCTGCATGCCAATTTCAGCAAAACTTATTTGTCTAATGGATACATAATAACATGTTTGTTTATCTAACTAATGCCATATGAATAATCGACAGTTTTAAAATCGACTTTGTATTTTAATTTATACAACATACAGTCAATCAGGCAACATCCTAAATTTATTTTGCACATAGGAAGATCGAAAGAAGAAGAGGAAAGAGGGAACGGAGAAATCAAAATTCAAGGAACAAAGAACCAGAAAGCAGCCACAGTAGCCTGAGAAAAAAATCCTCCTTTCAGCAAGAAGAAACAGAAGAATCCTCCATTCCTGCAAAAGAAGACTCAAGTCAGACCTGATCCTACTCACTCAATGGGTCAAAGCTTCCCTAGTGGCGCCAATACAAAACTTTGTAGCTTCTGTAAATTAAACACTTTTGATACCCCCTGTAATCACCACCACATCCACATGTAAAGTGTTAGTAGGCCTCCAAAAGTTAGGGGCCGAAAATGACACTAATACCATGGATGGTGGATATCTTGTAACCTTGTTGTGTTATATAAAAATACGTCAGTAGGAGCCTCTCCTACTATCTTTGATTGTTCAAAAAGAAGAAGAAACAGAAGAAGGAACATGAGATCCACTTCCCATAAATATCCGGACCTCTTGGATTCTTTTTTTCTTGGCTTATTAAAATAGAGTATACTAATTCAGAAACATCTGTATAACAGATAGTATTACACAATGCAACAGGCAAATCTTTCCTAAAAATTAGACATGCACAAACATGGGGTTCGAAAGAAACTGCAAGATTTGGGATTTGTGTGCAAACCCAAAAAACGAAACTTGAGACCCACATCAAGATTTTCTTTTTATGTATATGCAAGGCTCGTCCTATCTATTAGTTTCTTCTTCTGAATCCCCAACTATCAAGTGCTTTCTCTGAATAAAAAATACTATAGTGTTCTATGAATCATATTGTGCGATACTAATCAACCAATTAGCTAGAATTAACAATATAAAGAGCCATTGCCATTTTAGTAAGGTAAATACCATCCCTATGACTATGGAAAATAGCATGCACCAAAGTGAACATCCATGATGAGAATTGTACACGTACTCCCTCCGTTCTGATTTACTCGTCGTGGTTTTAGTTCAAATTTGAACTAAAACCACGACGAGTAAATCGGAACGGAGGGATTACTAAAGAAGGCACTGACTTCCTAATAAAGAAAACAAATTGCTAATACATAAATCAAAAAACTGATCCGACCTCGATCTCTAATTACAACTGCAGCACACATTTCTACCTAGAGATATCTTTGTTTTGCATATACTCCCTCTGTCCCAAAATAAGTGACTCAACTTTGGGACGGAGGGAATATAAATCAATTCATAGCCTTTCTAGAACTTTAGAGTAATCAGCACCCTTGGTAATATACTAAAACAGGTACTTCATCACTTGTGACTTATTACTCCACTCCACATTTATATGGCCTTGAAACATTCTAAGTAAAATGTCATGTTATAAGGTACTACTGATCTGTTGTTGAGATAATGGCCATTTTTATAAATTGTCCGACCATCATCACGACGTCGGTATAAGGCAAACCCATGTTCATCAATGATAGTTGAATCTCTTAACAATTTTGGAAAATATTTTGAGCAACAACATTTTTTCATGCAAATGATTTATCATCCATCTCACTACACTGACCATGCATCATGAATTCAGAAACTGAAACATATCCTAGAGGATCACCTAGTGGATTAGGTATCTCAAAGGAAATAAATGACTCGATACTTTCAACACCGACCTCACCTTTGTCTCATTTATGCTAGACGAGTATATTCCTGTGTGGCAAGCCTCGTTTTTTGGAACTCGGCGGTATACAACACTGCAGCAAACATGTTGAAGTTCAGTTAGCTAGAACACCAACCGAAAGAAATATAACAACATAGAATAAAAAGAAACTGTGCATTTGATTTAAACTAAACAGAACATAGTACCAGCCTTAATTGGGCCAAAAGCTCGCCCAGACTTTCTCTAATTTAAGCTTCATATGATAGATCCCAACAACAATATCCACCCAATCAGAAGGCCTCTGCCCTGGCTCCAATGCATCCTTAATCTCATGCCATTTTGGGTCAAGTAAAAGTGGTAAATATTTCTAGTGCACCATGCACCCATCACAAAACAAACCCATCCTCGAAGTAACGACAACCACCGTTCTAACATCCAACCATCAAAGTGGGATCATCACTTAATGCAAAACACATATTGGGGCCATGGGGATCAAAATCAACTCCATTGATTCATACTTAATCTCAAGTTGTTTCTGAAATAGAATAAACAGGTTCTCCTAAACACCCTTGGTAATAAACACCTTGCAATTGGTGTGACAGAGTGGAAAACACCCTTAAATCATAACATGCCTCTTATATCATTTTCGAGATGGATTTCCCCCCTAATGTATCTGTGAAAGTGATCATCATATGTGCAATGAGAAGAGCTGGAGTTGCAATTGAGGAAAATAAAACAATTTTTGTGGCACCACAAAAATGCAGTGATCTGACCTCTCCGACATTGAATGCGGGTGTGCGGCACTCATCAAATGTTTGATTTACTCCATAACGGCCCCTTGCCTCCTCCACGGTGCTCGGCAGAGCGAGCAAATATGGCACTGCAGATTTTCAAGTTACCATGGCCATGAGAAAGAGACATACATATGTGGTTGAATAATACAAAATAACAAACAACATTGCCATTGGGACCGAGCCGACGTACTGCTACTACTCCTCACCATGATACGCACAAGGCAGTCAGCCCTGGCATGCACGCTAATAAAAGGAAAAGAAATAGTAACATCATTGCCCCCCATTTATAAGTTGCTTCCTCTAAATTCCTATCTATTAGCTGACAATAACCTGAAAGAATACCAGGCACATGAACCTTACATGTAAGCATAAAACATGAGCATGCAACAATTTTCTAAGATAAAGGGTGAAACCAGATGTGCATCAATTACCAGGTCATTTAAGTTAAAATAACCATTAGCCAAACAATGAAGTTCACTATTTCGAAACCATTTAACTTTAGACATTTCTACCTTTCAACTGGAAAATACCACATCTGTGTATGCAGTTGCATGGCACTAACAAAACTTCCAGTACTATAAGAAAAGATCTGGCTATTTTAATTACCTCCATGGTTATTGAACAAGAGCAAGATTGAATTGATTTGCACACAAGCACTTACAGCTGCGCAGGGGAATGAGAGGAGAGGAGAGGAGGGCACACCTCAGTCGGGTCCTTGTCGGGAGCGGTGGTCGGAGAACCTGCAGGAGGCCGAGGCACCGGATCGACGACCAGCAGTCCGCCGGCCATAGGTGGGTCTTGCCATCATAATAAATAAATCCACAACCCAGATGGACCAACAAAGTGCAACTTACTCTTTACCGGATTAAATTAAGAACCAACAACAAACAATAAAAAATCAAGAACAACTTATATGCAGTGAAGATATGAGAGAAGAAACCTTTACATAAGATGGCTATAAACACTGGAGCATAAATAAGCAACACCTTTAAATACAAATAAAAAGGGTTCATGGTTCATTGCATAGTGGGCTCAGATTAACCTTTCCTCAATCATATAACCTGCCCCCGTCATCTCTTATCACCAGCTCAATCTGTTTATACAGTAGAGCTGCCCTGGTTATCACTCAACAAGAATGATCATCCAAGGACAACAACAAGCATCACAGGATCAAAAAGGATTCTAGAGACAAGAGGGAGGATCCAACTTGATACCCACAGGTGCCTCGATTGCTCAAAGGCACACTACTTTCAGCCAAGGTAATCATCATCGCCCATTTTGTTGCCATTGGAATTTTATCCGACGGCTCACAATGATCTGGTAAATATCCGACGCCTCGCGTGAGCCGAGCCCGAGATCCGACGCCCGAAAACACATCAGGAAAATGATCGGACGGCCAAAATGCTCTAATCGTTGAGAACGCTCAGGTTTCAATCCGTCTCATGTTTCTGGAAGAAAGGATTCAGGGTTCATTGCATAGTGGGCTCAGATTCGCCTTTCCTCGATCATATAACCTACCCACGTCATCTCTTATCACCAAATCAATATGTTTATATAGTGGAGCTGCCCTAGTTATCACTCAACAAGAATGACCATCCAAGGACAACAACAAGTATCACAGGATCAAAAAGGATTCTAGAGGCAAGAGGGAGGATCCAACTTGATACCCACAGGTGCCTCGACTGCTCAAAGGCACACTTATTTTAGCCACGATTAATCATCATCGCTCTAGCATGAACGCCACTGATCAATCTAGCAAATCCAGGAGCATAGGTATAGGACGAGGGCATCCACATGTAAACCAGAGCATCAAATGAGCTCCTATGATAGCAACTAAACATGAAAAGCAGCCTGCAAACACTAAGATAGCATGGATCCACAACTACAGAGCTCAAGTAGGAACCGATGCATGAGTAGGGTATAGAGCATCAACCAGACGAGCACCACATCAATATTGCCACGTCCATGTCCCATACAGTAGCCGAAGTAGAGGAGCAGATGGAAGATGGAGCTCACCGAGGGAGGTTATAGCCGAGACAGTACTCAGTGCGCGCCGGGGTTGCGCCTGAACGCCATCCAACCGGCGAGGAACCGCGTCGGAGTTGCGCCTTGCACCGTCCCGCCGACGAGCACGAACGCATCAAACAACCAAGTGACTCTGTGCACGGAATACATGTCACACAATATAAACAATCAGATATGCCATCACAATAGGCGAATAAACATCTAGTAAAAACAGAACAATGTAAGATCCACACTCACCTAAGATGAGCCAGGGCATGCCTATATGTGCTCCATTCAAATGCTTAACGCCACACAGATCAAGATGGAAAGAAACAAATCAGGTAGAAATCAACTCACCCACATCAACAATATAAGAAACAAACAAAAGATATTTCCCCCCGATAACACGAACCTGCAGCCACATCACAAAAAGCCTCCTGGAAGTTGAATTTGGCATCGACCTGGACTGCGAGCTATGAGAAGGGCTGCTCGGAGATCACGTCTCCTCGGCGACATATACCATCTTAGGGAGTCTAAACACCTCTCTCCAGGTCATAGCTGACACCACTACAAACAAAAGGGAAAGGTTTCGATGAGTACACGTAAAGGAAGAAAAGGCCAACAACAATTAAGTAAGTGAATAGTTGCCATACTTTGAGGATACTCTTATCAGAAAAAATGAAGCTAAATATGTAAATAAAAGTTTCAGACCTATCGTTTGTGCAATTATCAGAGTTGTTATTTTTAGTAAGCACAGTATCATTGGTCTCAAATTTGCATATCTGCTTTTGCAGCTGTATCGACCACAAAACAACGAGCCAAAAATTTACCATTAAAGACATTCCACATCACACGTCCATAAATCATGAATCGCACAAAAGAACAAAAAAGACAGGAGGGAGGTGGTATACCTGAATTGGAAAGGTTTCCGGCAAGGAATTACAACTCTGTACAACGATAGCTACACCATTGGGATAGCCGTGCTGCACACAAAACAGGCTCATGTCACAAAATTGAGCGCCATGGAGAGGAGAGGTGGAAAGTAGTACGATAATGAGAGAAAGCCTACAACAATCGGTGAGTGAGCATAGGCCTAACATTCATCTAGTTGCATTCTGCAAGACCAAGGTTGTTATTTGAAACTCATAAAGTGATAGGCCTGACAAATAGATGATCTATGAAGAGCAAGAGCGTGTAGAAAGCATCTGATCTATACATATAGAAAAAGCACCTACAAACCGGCACCATGTCAAATTTTAAACTTGTTCAGAATAAGAATTCATGTGCCTAACAAAAAAGATGTCATCCCATAGCAAAGCTTTTCTCTTCTCCTCTCTGTTACCTTGAGTAGCTACATTAGCTTATCATATAATTATTTCTACTATATGAAGAGAAGCACTATTTTAATAGATATGTTTGAAAGAATTGGCTTCTTTCAACTCAAGACATAAAATAGACAAGCCTTCCAGTATGGGGACTGGTATTTCCTAGCTGCAAGTATTTAGAACCATTGACAGAACTGCTAGTCTATTTAGTCACAGAAATCAGCACATATGTAAACAACATATCTAGATTTAGGAACACTACAAACACACGAAGCATAGACCGATAATATCTAATAATCTGTAAATCATACTTGCTATGGTGTTATCTTTAAGAGATGCATGTGATCTGATTGAGAAAAACACCTTGTGTGGCCATTCTGCTTGTGTGACCACCCCTGTTCCTCACTAATGCAAACATCAATTAAACCATAATTGCAATTCAATATTTGGAAACTCAGATCATCACACCCTTGCCTTGGTTATTGTTGAATCATAGGAGCACATTAGAAAGAAACAATAAATAAAACAAGCAAAGGAACAAAATAACCAACATTCCATGCACAAAGGTGAAAGGACCAACAATCATAGGCCCTACAAAGATCCAGACAAGAAACAAAAGGCATATATCTAGGCTCCACTAAAAACAAGCAGTGAAGGAAGGAAACGACAAACATCCAATGCACAAAGACAAAAATACTTTTGGCCTTTAACAGAAAGGATATGATCTACAAGCAGAACAGAGCGAGGCAAAAAATGCATACTGCCATACAATCCTACACCTAGGTCTGGAAATAAGAGGAGGGCAAAGGAGGAGAAGAGGGGTTGACTCGCAGATCCGTGAACAAAGATGGACGAGGCTGCTAATAGATGATGTGCACGCACAGATCGAAGGAGTCACCGACCAGGGGATTGACCAGAAGGTCATGAACCGTGGACCAATCTGGATGAAAAAAAGATGAAAAAAATAAAGATTAGCAGCAACCAATAACCAAAACGGAACAAAATAGTGATATACCTATGGATCGACGAGTGCAGCAGAGGTGGAGCACCATGGTGCGATGTGCTTGCGGCCCGAGCTACAACGCAGTCGCGGCACCGAGTGGCAGTGGCAGCCTGTGCTCGGAAAGCAGAGCAACAGACGAGGACTGAGGAGGAGGGGCACCCCTGGCACGAGCAAGGGACCGCGCTGCTCGGGTCGAGCACTGGCGCATCTCTACAGCTCGAGGCCGGTGACAGGAAGTGCGAGAGGAGATGGGGCGGCGATGGCATGAGAGAGGCAGCAGGGAAACGAGCGCAGGAGAGGAGGGGCTAGGAGATCGAGCGCGGGATCGAGTGGACGGCAGGAATCCATCGCCGCCACGGACGCCATCGCCGGCGCCGCTGATCCGCCGCCCTCCTCCATGGCCGTTGTCGCCGTCGCCGTGGTTGGTGGGAGCCGCCTAGGCGTGCGGGGCCACGCGGTGGCATGTTGGGGAAGGAAGAACGCGGGCGCCGGAGCCGTCGCCGCCGTCGCCGGATGAGGAGCGAGCGAGGGAGGAGGGAGGCAGCTGCGTGGGAGGGAGGGAGGGAGGCGGCTGCGTGGGAGGGAGGGAGGGAGGCGGCTGTAGGAGCGAGCGAGGGAAGAGGCGGCTAGGTCTCCGTCAAATGAGCGGCCCCCTTTTATACCCCCACCACGCGAAATGACCGAAATGCCCTGGTGGGGGCATGGTATTTACATTTTGTTGCCATTACTATTCATTCCAGCAGTGATTGTCTCAGATCCAACGGCCCAGCTTCCTTCAGATGTCGATCCAACGGACGAAAACGCATCAAGGGAAATGATCCAACGGCCGAGAGTCACTGATCTCTAAGGAGCCATGTAGAGACCTTCTTCTCTTATTTCTGGATACGGGCTACAGATTGGCTCTTTTTTGAAAGGTGGTTCTCTTCTCGTCATAGATCGATCGATTGACTAGCTAGCTCGCTAGAGATCCGCCGATCGAGGAGGTAGAATATGGCGAGTTTTCATGTCGCCGATGCGTCGGAATACCTGGCTATCACCGGCTGCGGTATCGACGACGTGAAGCTCGCGAAGAAGGCGTGGGTGTTCGTCGGGCAGCAATGCAAGAAGTTCTGCATCTCGCCAGTCAACTACGAGTTCGAGGTGCACGCCATGAGCGCTGAGAAGCTGCCCTTCATCCTCCCCGCCGTCTTCACCATCGGCCCTAAGATCAGCGCCACCGGCAACGAGGTGGCGGACAAGAGGGACCTCGACGAGTAGCTCCTACTCTACGCCAAGCTCATCGCCCTGCTGCATCACAACACCAGCCACGTCCATGACCTCGTCAAGGGGGTCATCGAGGGCGAGACCCGCGTGCTCGCCGCCGAGCTCACCATGGAGGAGATCTTCAAGGGGACCAAGACCTTCAAGGAGAAGGTCTTCGACATGGTGCAGCTGGAGCTCAAGCAGTTCGGGCTCTTCATCTACAACGCCAACGTGAAGCAGCTGGTGGACGTGCCGGGGCACGAGTACTTCTCCTACCTCGGCCAGAGGACGCAGCAGGATGCCGCGAACCAGGCCAAGGTGGACGTGGCGGAGGCTCGGATGAAGGGAGAGGTAGGCGCCAAGGAGAGGGAGGGGCTGACCCGGCAGAACGCCGCCAAGGTGGACGCCGAGACCAAGGTGCTGTCGGTGCGGCAGATGGGTCAGGGGCAAAAGGAGGAGGCCAAGGTGAAGGCCGAGGTGCAGGTGTTCGAGAACGCAAGGGAGGCGGACATCGCGGCGGCCAAGGCTGAGCTCGCCACGAAGAAGGCCGGGTGGGACAAGCAGGCCAAGGTGGCCGAGGTTGAGGTGGCCAAGGCCGTGGCCATCCGTGAGGCCGAGCTCCAGATGGAGGTCGAGATTAAGAACGCCATGCGCCAGACTGAGAAGCTCAAGGCCGAACAGCTCAGCAAGGCCACCGTGCAGTACGACACACAGGTACATTCAGGGCCGGTTCTGAGATTTTGGGAGCCCGGGGCGAAAGTAAAATTTGAAGCCCCTTAATATAAACATCATAGCAATGATAAATAACGATTTTAAAAAAAGAAACGATAAATAATATATGCATCTACAAAATGTTATCAATAATTACTTAAATGCATCCAAAAGCCAATATGTATATAAAATAACTTATACAATTTACCTACAAATTTTCTTGTAAAATTCTTTGATGCAAAGCCACTTACGATTGTGTCGATGTCAATCTCATCCATCGATTTCTTCTCGATACATAATTTGTTCATCAATAATTTCAAGTTGGAAAGCATCCTTTTAGCTGATGCAACAATCACCGATACAGTACGTAAATCTGAATAAATCTTTAAACACCATGAGTTTTTTAAATCTTTTCTGCAAAGAAGTGATCAATTAAAACAAAAAAATATTTAACATGAAAATCCTTCCAACTTCTAGAATTCCTTCTTGGCTACTGAAAATTGTAGTATCAAACTATTTCTTCCTCTAGCACGAAGTTTTACTGAAAATTGTAGGAAAATTATAATATAATATACCTTGGATTGATTAGATTGGAGTCAGTGGCTGGACGCTCGGCGATGATGCGATGGCGTTTTCTGGTGGCAGGCGCTCGGCGATGTGCGTGCTGCGTCGTCGCTGCGTTCAGCACCGGGAGACCGGTCTGCCCTGCGCCACCTGGGATCTGGAGTTTTCAAACCATGGAACAGAGAATAGGAAATTAGGGATGAACTGATGTCGCACGATCGTTTTCTTTTGCTGAAAGAGAGTGTCTCGTAATAATAATAACGGCACAACGTGATTTATGTGCGTACTTGCTCTTTTTTCCGTCATGATCGTACGCTGATTGAAGCGATTTACATGTGTACGCTGCTGCCTGCCGTCCCTTTCTATTTGAATCTGGCTACTTCTTTTCCTACGTGAAGCTATCGCTTATGGGCTGCTTTACATTCACGTAATTACCTGGGAGGGGGGCCCTCGATCTTGGGGGCCCGGGGCGGCCGCCCCTGCTGCCCCCCTCAGGGCCGGCCCTGGGTACATTATCCATATTCCATAGTTCCATACCATACATGTGCTCAAATATTCTCATATATATTGTCGTGCATGCATGTATTGTAGGTTCAAGATTCAAACGCGCTGTTGTACAGCAGGCAGAAGGCAGCTGAGGCGGCGCTGTTCGAGCAGATGAGAACGGCGGAGGCGCGCAAGGCGCAGGCCGACGCCAAGTTCTTCGAGCAGAAGATGGCCGAGGACGCCAAGCTCTAGGCCAAGCAGAAGGAGGCGGAGTCGGTGGCTCTGGTTGGCAAGGCCAAGACAGAGTACGTGGCGTCCATGCTCCAGGCGCTCGGCGGCAACTACCACGCTCTCAGAGACTACCTCATGATCGACTCCGGCATGTACACGGAGATGGCTCGCATCAACGCCGGAGCAGTCAACGGCATGCAGCCCAAGATCAGCATCTGGAGTAACGGTGGTGACGCAGGCGGAGAGGCTGCCGCCGGCAGCGCGCTGCAGCAGGTGGCCGGGGTCTACAAGATGCTCCCGCCGCTTCTGTCAACAGTGCACGAGCAGACAGGAATGTCGCCGCCGGCGTGGATGTGTACGCTGCCCAAGGACGGTGCTGCCAACTAAGCGTCGGTGTAGTGCGCACTCGTCGTGTCGTATATATACCTTGTTAGAATCGGGTTAGCTGTTCGTCGGAAGGTTTTGGTTCCTCGTCGTCGCAATTTAGGTGTTTTTTTAGGGGACATATTAGGTGTTAATGTGGCTACCGTTTGCTACTTCTTAGTTGTCCAATACAATTATTTGAAACATCTTGATTGAAAAATTAATCTTAAATATTAGAGAAGTAATTTAAATTCTTATTTCGAAGTTGATGATCCTCGGCATCATCTTATTTTGAAAAAAAAAAGCTTATCGAGACGTACATGTTTTTTTTTGAAAAACTTTTGATCTAATTCATCATCTATCAAGGTAGTACAAAAACACTGGAAGTAAAAATTACATGCAAATCCATAGACCACTTATCGAGACTATCATTGCCCCTCCCTCACTGCAGCCGAGTAAGTAGACAATCGGAAAGTCATCATGTTAAGACCCAATAGAACTAGCGGAGCAGAACAATCTGAAGACACAAGAACATAGACAGACGGAGACCGGATCCAAGTGGAGCCATCAAAGTCAAACGCCGACCGAATTCCGTGAGATCCGTTGGAGACACATCTCCACACACCCTCCGACGGCTCTAGACGCACCACCATAATGGAGGCTAGGCAGGGAGAACCTTATTCAAACTTCAGATAGCCGCTGCTGTTTCATTTTTCTGAGTAGGACACAAACCCTAAACGAAACCTAAAAACACCTGAAAACGGAGCAGGAGCCCTCCCACCGGCAAAGGTCGAGATCCACCACACCTCCATGGCCTATGAAGCCGATCCGCGGCGGCGCTGACAGGAGGCGCAAAACCCCGATCTACTCTATTTGAAAGTACTATTTAGTACATAATCAAGCACTTAATCGAAAAAAAATAATTAGAAGATTTCCATCTTCAACAATTTCACGAAGTATGTGTGAATTTCAACTTCTAATTCGTATACCGACCAGAAGGCGTAGCTGCTAAACCACCACAATTCATGTATTACTATGTATTTTATGTGACATAAAGTGGACTTACTTACGTTTATATTACAAATTACTTGTGGTTATAACTTTTAAAAGCAAAAGTTATATGTTAATAATATTGAAATTGTTTGTGAAAGTCACGTCCTGCTAATCAAATACGAAAAGATAGTGTAAGATGAGTTTATTTACCCGCGCCCATGTCGAAGCCGTGGCTCTTGAGCTCACGGTACTCCTGGCAAAGGACGCAACAGTCGACTGTGCAGGGCTTCTCCGTGTGCCCATACTGCTCCCGCACCTTGCAGCGATAGCAGCAGGAGTAGAGGCAGCCCACCCCCGCCAGCCAGCACATACGGAAAGTTGTGGTTGTGTAGCCGGAGGAGAACTTTTGGTCTATGGAGACATATGCATCCTATAGAGGCAAATAATTTAATAATACAATAAAAAATCAAAAAATTCTGAAATCAAACTTGACCTTACATTGTACTTGTGAGAAAATTTTCACAAAAGGAAAATCCTCCTTTGACTTCTTTTCAAAAAAGACAAAATTTTGATCAAAATAGTGCGAATAGTGACCTATAATAGCAAATAAATTTTGTCTTTTTCGCTGTGAAGTCAACGTTGATTTCTATTTCGTGAAAATTTACATACTAGTGCAAAAGTGAGTCAAGTTTATTCTAAAAAAATTCTGAACTATTTTGACTTTCTGATTAATTATTTAAAAAATGTCATATGTGGTATATATACAACCAGGAACCGAAGTGTATTTCCCTTCTGTGGCCACGTAGTTACACCTCTTAGCCAGACCATCCATTCTTGCATCAAAATTCATGTTTACAAACTTTTTTTTATCCACATAAGTATTCATAAAAGCACTTTTGCTTAAATTTACATTGATGTGGTCGGTGCCTCGGTAAATATTCTGGGATGCTGGTTGTTAGCTACTCCCTCCGTCATAAATTAGTTGTCTCACATGTGTTTAGATATTGATGTATCTAGAAATGTCTTATTGTTAGATACATATGTATCTAGACAAATACTTCCTCCGTTTCAAAATAGATAACCCAACTTTGTACTAAAATTAATACAAAGTTGGGTCATTTATTTCGGAACGGAGGGGTATAAGACAATTAATTTGGGACCGATGTAATACTAGCCAGGACTAGTAGCACTCTATCAGCTGTGATGTAAAAAAAAGCTCTCTATCAACTGGCCTATCATTAATTATCATTAATTAGGTTAACATGATTATGTTTTTTGCGAGGAAGCTTAACAGGACTTAGCTAGACCTAGTCATGAGCAGTGACATTTGTTGGATTACGGATGGGCTTAGGTCCTTATAAGACACTAATCCCTGGTTAATCTTGAGGCCCATGTATGAGATGGCAGGTGGTGAGAAGTTTAGTCTCACCTTGCTAGTTGAGGAGAGTTGAGACCCCTTTATAAGGGCTACTCTACCACTTGCCATTGGAAGCTTGGGAAGAGGAGTGGTACACGCGCGCTCCTCCTCCTCCTCCTCCGCCGCCCGCCACGCCTCGTCACGACGCGCGCGCGCCGCTGGTTGCGGGAATGAGCCGAAGCTTATTTTTGCGGCTCAGGAACGAATTAATTAATCAGGGATTAATTAACGAGTCGCTAACAGGTGGGCCACTGTCCAAGCCGTTGGACTGTGGGCTGACTTGCGTTGCCAGGATTCGTCGACTCCTTTGCCGGGGGTGCGACCCTTGCCGGGACCTGCGTTGCCAGGATTCGTCGACTCCCTTGCCGGGAACAACGACTCCCTTGCTGGGAGTGGGCCGACTCAGTCATGGGCCTCGGCCAGGCCCACGACTTTCCCCCTTGCGGACTATATAAGAAGGCTCTGGCCAGTGAAGTAACCTAGTTCGGTTCACTTACTCCCTCTCGCGTGACCTAGCCGTCATCTACTGTTCCTCACTCTATGCTGGCTCCGGCGATCCCATCCCGACGACCGCGAGCACGGCTGGTCGGGAGAGCAGGTGCCTCCGGAACCCTGTCGTTCGAGATCCTTCCCGGGAGAACGACAATAACGTTTTTGGGGAGCCTCTCGACGCGACTGCTCCTGATCCGTCCCCAATTCCGTTCGCCTCTGCTTCCAGTACTTCCTCTGCATCGACACCATGACCGATGACGCCGCCACTAAGAAGAAGGCCACAGACGACACCGAGGATGCTGCTGCCGCCGCCGCGTTGGCCTGGCCAACCGGAGGGTATGATCTGTTCATCCCTCGTTTACAACTACTTATGCTAGCCGTATATGTGCTGCTCATAGAAGGTTCGATTCTATGTTCTGTACGTGCTAGTATGCTCAGGTATCGCTATGAGATGCATACCTTTTATGTCATGCTTACTGTTTACTCGTGGATAAGTCTAATTAAAAAAGTGCTAATATTTCCAACAATCCAAAAACCTTATTTTAGGCACTTTTCGATTCAAGGCTTTGCTGCTACTCTGAAACCGGAAAAGTTTACCGGGACGCATTTTAATCGTTGGCAGACTAGGAACACCTTGTGGCTCACAACGATGAACGTGTTCTGGGTTGGTTGTGTGTCCCTCACAGAAACGATTGCTCCCGAATAGGAGAAGGCGTTTAGGGAGGCAACCACAATCTTTCTGGGAGCAGTTCTGAGTGTAATTGGAGACAAGTTGGTTGACGCCTATATTCATATGGGTGTTGCCAAAAACTTGTGGGATGCGCTCGAACTCAAATTCGGCGCAACTGATGCTGGCAGTGAGTTGTATTCCATGGAGCAGTTCCATGATTACAGGATGGTTGATAACCGTTTTGTATTGGACCAGGCTCATGAGATACAGTGCATTGATAAGGAGCTGGAGCTCCTGAAGTGTGAGTTACCAGACAAGTTTGTCGCGGATTGCATCATTACAAAAGTCCCTCCTAGTTGGAGGAACTTTGCTACTTCTCCCAAGCACTTGAGACGTGAATTCTCCGTTGAGGATGTCATTGGTCATCTCAGTGTTGAGCAGAACTCGAGAGCAAAGAACTCACACGTGAAAGGGGCAGAGGGTTCTTCTAGCACCAATGTGGTGTAGAAGAACTTCCACAAGTTCAAGGGAAAGAACTCTGTCCAGTAGAATACTACCTTTAAGAAGAAGGGTAAGAAGAAAGACAAAAAGAAAGATGACTGCTTTACTTGTGGTTCAGATGAACATTGGGCAAACAAGTGCTCAAACAAGTACAAGAAGCCAGCACAGGACTCCAAGTCTATGAATGTCACTCTGAGCAACAATGATGCAACATCTGGGTATGGTAATCTGTTTACCATACTTTTAGTCTGTCAGTCCACCGGTTGGTGGATTGACACTGGGGCCAACATTCATGTGTGTGCTGATGTGTCTTTGTTTTCTTCCTACCAGGTCGCATGAGATTGTTTCGTCCTGATGGGGAATGGCTCGCATGCTTCTGTTCATGGTGTTGTCACGGTAGATCTGAAGTTTACTTCGGAAAAGATCGTGCAACTGAAGAACGTGCAACATGTCCCCGCCATAAAGAAGAATATCGTTAGTGGCTCCCTTCTATGTAAAGAAGGGTTTAAGTTAGTATTTGAGTCTAACAAAGCAGTCATATCTCGGTATGGACTATTTGTTGGAAAAGGATATGATTGTGGTGGTTTGTTTCGCCTTTCCCTGGAGGATTTCTATAATAAAGTCGTGAACCAAATTCATTCTAATATGAACGAATCTGAGGTTTGGCATTCATGTCTTTATCACATAAATTTTGGTTGTATGACGCGGCTAGCTAAGATGGATTTAATCCCGAGTTTAACTTTATCCAAAGGCTCTAAGTGCCACGCGTGTGTGCAAGCTAAGCAACCTCGTAAGCCTCACAAGCCTGCGAAGGAGAGACACCTGGCACCTCTAGAGCTCATACATTCAGATCTCTGTGAGATGAATGGTGTGTTGACTAAAGGTGGAAAGAAATACTTCATGACTCTGATTGATGATTCCACTGGATTCTGCTATGTGTATTTGTTAAATACTAAGGATGAGGCTCTACACTACTTTAAAGTCTATAAGGCTGAAGTTGAGAACCAACTTGAGAAGAAAATAAACGAATCCGGTCTGATCATGGTGGAGAGTACTTTTCTAATGAGTTTGATTTATTCTATGCGGAACATGGTATTATTCATGAGAGGACGCCTCCCTACTCACCCCAGTCAAACGGAGTTGCCGAACGGAAAAACCGTGCTCTAATTGATTTGGTTAACGCCATGTTAGATACATTGGGTTTATCCAAGGCATGGTGGGGGGAGGCTGTATTGACATATTGTCATGTCCTGAATAAAGTTCCCACAAAGGATAATGAAACTACTCCCTATGAGCAATGGAAAAAGAAAAGAACTACACTCTCTTACTTGCGCACTTGGGGCTGTTTAGCGAAAGTCAACGTGCTGATAATCAAAAAGCGCAAGTTGGGACCAAAGACCGTGGACTGTGTTTTTGTTTGCTATGCCAAGCATAGCTTTGGCTATAGATTTCTAGTGGTGAAATCTGAGGTACCTGACCAGAAGCTCGGTACAATTATAGAGTCTAGGGATGCTACATTCTTTGAGGATATTTTCCCCATAAGAGATATGCAAAGCAATTCTAGACTGGAGTCTGATGAGACTCCTGAACCTGCTATTCTGATGGAATATTATGAACATAAAAGTGATAAAAGTTCCACGGAGGATGACGAGGAAGCTCCTGTTAGGAGCAAGAGACAGAAGACTGCAAAGTCCTTTGGTGATGATTTCCTCATGTACCTCGTTGATGATGATACTCCCAGCTCCATTTCAGAAGCTTATGCATCTCAGGATGCTAACTACTGGAAGGATGCGGTCCGTAGTGAGATGGATTCCATCTTGGCTAACGGGACATGGGATATCACTGATCGTCCTTATGGTTGTAGACCATTAGGATGTAAATGGGTGTTCAAAAAGAAGCTTAGGCCCGATGGTACTGTTGAGAAGTACAAGGCTAGGCTTGTGGCCAAGGGTTATACCCAGAAAGAAGAAGAGGATGACACTTATTCACCTGTGGCTAGACTGACAACCATTCGAGTGTTACTCGCTTTGGCCGCCTTGGATGGTCTTCTCGTTCATCAGATGGACGTTAAGACGGATTTCCTTAACGGAGAGCTAGACGAGGAAATTTACATGCAACAGCCGGATGGCTTTGTAGTAAATGGTCAGGAAAGAAAGGTGTGTAAGCTAGTGAAATCTCTGTATGGCCTGAAACAAGCTCCTCAGCAATGGCATGAGAAGTTCAACACTACTCTGACATCTGCTGGCTTTGTTGTGAACGAAGCTGACAAATGTGTATACTATCGCTATGGTGGGGCGAAGGAGTTATACTGTGTCTGTATGTCGATGACATACTGATATTTGGGACCCACCTCAAGGTCATTGAGGAGGTCAAGTCTTTTCTATCTCACAACTTTGAGATGAAGGACCTGGGTGTGGCTGATGTTACCCTGAACATCAAGCTACTGAGAAGTTCTGAGGGTGGAATTACACTTTTGCAATCCCACTATGTTGAGAAGATTTTGAGCCGTTTTGGATATTCAAACTGCAAACCTTCTGCAACACCATATGATCCTAGCGTGCGGATTCAAAAGTTCGAAGGCACGACTGTAGATCAATTGAGATATTCTCAAGTGGTTGGTTCACTGATGTACCTAGCATGTGCTACTCGTCCTGACATCTCATTTGCTGTGTGCAAACTAAGCCGGTTTGTTTCCAATCCAGGAGATGTGCATTGGCATGCTGTTGAGCGAGTGATGCGTTATTTGCAAGGTACTGCGAACTATGGAATTCACTATTCTGGGTACCAGACGGTAATTGAGGGGTATAGTGATTCGAATTGGATATCTGATGCTGATGAGATGAAAGCCACAAGTGGACATGTCTTCACACTTGGTGGTGATGATGTTTCCTGGAAGTCTTGCAAGCAGACGATCTTAACCAGATCGACTATGGAAGCAGAACTCATAGCATTAGACACATCATGCGTCGAAGCAGAATGGCTTCGAGGGCTTTTGATGGATTTGCCGGTGGTTGATAAACCAGTGTCGGCTGTCCTTATGAACTGTGACAATCGAACGGTGATTGCCAAGGCTAAGAGTTCAAAGGACAACATGAAATCCACAAAGCACATAAGAAGAAAATTGAAATCTGTCAGAAAATCAAGAAACTCCGGAGTAATAGCGTTGGATTATATCCATACAGCTAAGAATCTGGCAGACCCTTTTATGAAAGGGCTATCACGGATTGTGATAGAAAATGCATCTAGAAAGATGGGTATGAGACCCACGTAAGTTGCCATGGGGGTAACCCAACCTATGTGATCGGAGATCCCGTGAATTAGGACCTGGGAAAACAATCCAGCGGTCAACTAAGGAGAGTATCCTTAATAAACTCACTTCATTGGAGATGCAGTAATACTCTCAATTCTGTAAGGCTGGCTGACTTTTGTCTTAATGTGTTCCAAAGCTTATTTAAGCAAGATGCTAACCTACAAAGCATTCTTTGGAGAAACACACCTATGTGAGCCCGACTTCTGGTCACAGTCTATGAGATTGGGTAATCTCTAGTAAGCTCATGAGAAGGTACGGAGTATGACTAATAAGCTCCACCCGTGGGGTTTAGCCTACGGCAGCCATGTATCAGCTGACAATAGACGAAACTTCTGCACACCAAACTGACAATTCAAAGTATAGTCCATTGTTCAGTTGTGAAGAAGTCTAATCCTGTTGCTCTAGGTCGGGACCCGCGTTGCCAGGATTCGTCGACTCCCTTGCCGGGAGTGCGACCCTTGCCGGGAACGAGTCCCTTGCCGGGAGTGGGCCGACTCGGTCGTGGGCCTCAGTCAGGCCCACGACTTTCCCCCTTGCGGACTATATAAGAAGGCTCTGGCCAGTGAAGTAACCTAGTTCGGTTCACTTACTCTCTCTCTCGCGTGACCTAGCCGTCATCTACTATTCCTCACTCTGTGCTGCCTCCGGCAATCCTATCCCGACGACCGCGAGTACGGATGGTCGGGAGAGCAGGTGCCTCCGAAACCCTGTGATTCGAGATCCTGCGCGGGAGAATGGCAATAAGGTTTTTGGGGAGCGTCTCGACGCGACTGCTCCCGATCCGTACCCGAACTCCTTTCGCCTCTGCTTCCACTACTTTCTCTGCATCGACACCATGGCCGACGCCGCCGCCGCTAAGAAGAAGGCCACGGACGACCTGAGGCTGCTGCTGCCGCCGCTGCGTTGGCCTGGCCAACCGGAGGGTATGATTTGCTCATCCTTTGTTTACAACTACTTATGCTAGCCGTATATGTGCTGCTCATAGAAGGTTCGATTCTATGTTCTGTACGTGCTAGTATTCTTAGATATCGCTATGAGATGCATACCTTTTATGTCATGCTTACTGTTTACTCGTGGATAAGTCTAATCGAAAAAATGCTAATATTTCCAACAACATCGAATAGTAGGGATAGAAGACAATCAATCTAGAGGGGTTTTGGAACTAAATGGGCATAACCGCGGGTAGTCGGGACTCGGGGAAGGGAGAAGCTGCCTCCCTGCATCTGATTTAGTCGATGACCAAACCAAAAATAAAAAATAAAGAAGGGGGCAATTGCGAGAATCGAACTCATGACCTCTCGCACCCAAAGCAAGAATCATATCAGTAGACCAAACGCCCAGGTTATTATGCTAACAATTAGTTCTCTTTTTAAGCAAATGTTCCTACTAATTTTAGGGGACATATTAGGTGTTAATGTGGCTACCGTTTGCTACTTCTTAGTTGTCCAATACAATTATTTGAAACATCTTGATTGAAAAATTAATCTTAAATATTAGAGAAGTAATTTAAATTCTTATTTCGAAGTTGATGATCCTCGGCATCATCTTATTTTGAAAAAAAAAAACCTTCCAAGCTTATCGAGACGTACATGTTTTTTTGGGAATTTTTTTTGATCTAATTCATCATCTGTCAAGTAGTACAAAAATACTAGAAGTAAAAATTACATGCAGATCCATAGACCACTTATCGAGACTATCATTGCCCCTTCCTCACTGCAGCCGAGTAAGTAGACAGTCGGAAAGTCGTCATGCTAAGACCCAATAGAACTAGCGGAGCAGAACAATCTGAAGACACAAGAACATAGACAGATGAAGATCGGATCCAAGTGGAGCCATCAAAGCCAAATGCCGACCGAATCCCGTGAGATCCGTTGGAGACACATCTCCATACACCCTCCGACGGCTCTAGACGCACCACCATAATGGAGGCTAGGCGGTGAGAACCTTATTCAAACTTCAGATAGCCGCTGCCGTCTCATTTTCCTGAGTAGGACACAAACCCTAAACGAAACCTAAAAACACCTGAAAACTGAGCAGGAGCCCTCCCGCCGGCAAGGGTCGAGATCCACCACACCTCCATGGCCTATGAAGCCGATCCGCGGCGGCGCCGACGGGAGGCGCAAAACCCCGATCTACTCTATTTGAAAGTACTATTTAGTACATAATCAAGCACTTAATCGAAAAAAAATAATTAGAAGATTTCCATCTTCAACAATTTCATGAAGTATGTGTGAATTTCAAGTTCTAATTCGTATACCAACCAGAAGGCGTAGCTGCTAAACCACCGCAATTCATGTATTACTATGTATTTTATGTGACATTAGTAAGCTGGCACGTGCAACGCACGTCTCAGCCAAGGCAACACATGAAACTCATATGCATATTGAATTCTGAATCCATATTCTAGAAATTTAATAAAACACAATGACTATAATGTCTGATGATCCCTGGTTGTTTAAAGGTCATATAGTAAAGAAATTTAATACAAAGCCCATCAATGCTTGAAGAGTCGCAAGCTTGATGAGTCTGTCGGTTTTTAGGACCATTTTTTGCCTCCATTCTGAGTTTCTCTCATCTCCTGGAGTGCAACATTCATGAACAAGAAATGAAGGAAAATTAAGATTTTTTTTTTGTATGACATGGATGGCATGCAAGCGGCAAGCCACACTTTCTCTAAGTTAATCGTAGTTCTGGCCAAATTAACCATGAATGAAACCTGTCATATCAACATACAGTTTATTGCATAATAAAAGGAAAAAATATAATATTTTATTTTCTTGACACAGATCTCATCAATGAAAAAGCCATGCTTTTATTACTCTCTATTACTAAATCATGTAGTGTTTATAGGGTCAGCCTGTTTGAGCATCCTCTACTTTTTCTTCTTTTCTTTCTTTGCCATTAGAGTATGGTGATTGTTGCATCCCAAGTACGGGAAGGGCCTAAATGATCATATCGTGATGTGAATATTTAATATGCAAATATAAGACGCTATTAGATAACAGGCAATATATGTTCACTTCTGCTTAAAAAAATACCAGCATGATCACACATTTAATCGAGATAGCATAAATACCTATATAGTATTCTCATGTATGTTTCCGAACTAACCTGCACTTTAAGGCCATATTTACTAGCATGTAGGAGATCAGCTCTAGAGAAATGGCACTTCAATGCATCGGAAACAGGATGTTGAAATGAACAACAATACCTGGCAAACTCTATACATAACATGCCTGCTATATTTGGCTCCTGAACTTTAGCTCCTCCTCCGTCCATTTTAGAGTCCCCATTCCTAAAAGCAAAACATTTCATACATGAAAATCTTATATGTCTCCAAGGGATAGTGGTAACCACAATGTTTAATTCAGGAGCTATTATCAATATGAAATATAAGATGAAAAGTGAGAAATTTATTGTATGCGCTAAAAGTGCTTTGTAAGTAGAATTAATAAATGGTGCAGATCTCTTACTCATAATTGGGAACCTAGAATACTCGCCGATGAGTGTTTGTATGGCATCAAGGGACGAATAAGGTCAGGGGCTAAGGCAGGTGGTCGAGGATTGAACCTGATCTTGCCTGTCATTTGATTCTATGACTCTCGGGGCTGAGCATCCCCATGCCTTCTGCTTAACCGTATCCTTGTCTGTGCCATGCAGTTTACGCAGCTCAGCTCGAGGAACACAACCGTTAATTCCCTCTACCAATGGAATAATACGCAACCTGTGTATTCACGGAAAAAAAGTAATCTCTTCTTTTTATTACCATCTAGATGTTCTAACCAAATTGAATAAAACGTAGGAGCAAGCCAGCGCTCTTTATATAGTAGTTAACCACGCAAAATGCACATCTTGACTACTATAAATACAAAAAATATAAATTGTAAGTGTTAGGAGTGTAAAAAATACATATGCGTTTAGACTAAAAATAACCTCTCTAGAATTATGCCAGCCTATGTGTCATGCTTATAGGTGAAATACGTACATGGCCAGCCACAGGATAATGCAAGAGATTGTCCATCACTTTCATAATAAAATGCTCGGTTGTACCGAGTGCAGATTTTTTTACCTATATGACATATTAATGATCTATCATCCAAAGATTCAGGCAGGTCAATGAGGTCATGTATACCAGGTTGCCACCCATAGACGATCGCCTAGGCTTCTTGGTTTATCCTTTTCCTTCAAAAGCTCCACATAGTCACCTGTCGGAAGAACACTTCAGTATACCAAGAAATGAGTTAACGTATTTATAGCTAAACATCCCTTCATGATCATCTATTCACTTATTAGATTTAAGAAAAATACTCAGATGAGTATTAGATCAATATTTTGCAACCACAACTGAATTGGCATTGCCATCATCATTGTTGCAGACCTGCAGTCCTCATGCAATCACACACACCACCGTCATCACAATGACATTCAAGCCATGGTAACTGTGTTGGTCGATGCCATTATTCTGGTTTCGTGTTTACAGAATACAATGCATACCATCTCGTTGAACCAACATATTCTATCAGAACTAAATATTTTCATTTACGGATCTTCTCGAAAGAGAAGCACACCTTTACTTCCCCTTCGTTCTTTCACAATAGAGACATAGACCAAATACATGTTAGATGGTGAAACAAACACAGTTAAGAGATAAGAGGAAGTACATATACAGATCATGTGTCCGTGACTCTACTCAGCACAAAAGCATTTCAGAATTGGAAAGCGGATTCATAAAACTGGAACACATCATTAACAGGAAGAAATCAACCAGCAACAAACTTATATATTCAATGAGTTAGGTGCATAGTAAAATGTTGGTAATCCATATTTTAACAGTTGGCCTACATATCCTTTTATCGTAGTGTACTTTAGGCCTTGTTTTTAATCCTTTTCTATTGTTCTTGTGCATTGTTTTTTTAAATCGCATGTCATAAAGATAAGCAAGGAATATCTATGATAGATGAATAAATAATGACGAACATAGAAATGGACAAGATGTCGTTGCCTTCAACATTTGACTGCCATTGATTTAATGTTTAAACATCTCCATTTGGCATCTAACATTCAAATTCAGATCATCTTGCTTCCCGAAGCACATGTCCATTTGACATCTAGCCATCAAAATAAACGGGGCAGCGACGACGAACTTTCTAAGGGGCCGAGGGGTTGTTCTGTTGCGTCCTTGCAAGAATTAGAAGATGAGGGAGGTAGAGGAAACCTAGGAGAAGAGCAGAGAGGAGAAGGGAGATGCTAGGAACCCCGATGGCATCGAATTTGTCCGGCGGAGGAGCTTCTGCGGCGGCGGACTCCGACGAGATCGGGATGATGCCCTAGGCCGAGGCGTCGGGGGCGCACCGCTGCGGGCCGGCAAGGTTAGTAAAATTCAGAATGATGCAACATAAATGTAATTTCCATGAACATGCTTAGAGAAAGATTATCATAATATATACATCTGTCTGCTCTAAAAACCTGAAATCAAATGTGTCATGGCACAGAAATGTCATAGTACGCTCCCAAAAATAATTTTCTTTTATACATGGACACAGAGCAAGCTCTAATCAGAAATAACAAAACAAATGTCATCTGACAAAATATAACTATAATATATCATGACAAACTGTATCAAAACAAAAGCATCACAGAGTACATATTTATTATCCTAACCACGAGACATTAATAATTAGAAGGACCAAGAAAAGGGCAATTTTCACCTTTGCACATATGTCAAGTGTGTAGTGGAGACTGCTGGGTGTTGCTGTCTCCAGAACCACACATTTATGAAGTTTGAACAAATTATTCTGCATTTCTCCATACCATGAGATATTATATTTAGTGGTATGTTAGTCACTATGTAGCAAGTATCAGACAGTCTTGCCTAATTCGAAGTAACAGTAAGCAACTCTATACCTATTCGTTAATGTAGAGATGAACAATTGTTCAAGCAGACACCATAGAATTCTTGCTTTAATTCATATCGCCTCCTATAATAAAAATGAACTACAGATCAAAAAAATAAGTAAAAGCTTGCTTGGCTGGAAGTTGCATGAAGATGAGGTGATTCCACATTATTCTCAGAGATTCATGCAATTCATGCATACCATACGTGACCACAAACTGGGACGACATGTCTTTCAAATACCATGTCACAGGAGGCGTGCACCTGAAGGAGTTCTTCGGCTGCTGGGAACACAATAGAGATGGAAGACAGGAAGTGGGCATGCGCGGCCACAATAATCGGCCTCGGTGGCGGCCTGTCATCCTCAATGGTGGCGTTTCAAGCTCGGTGCTCGATGGTCGTCATCGGTGGCGATAGCCGGAGTCCTCAACGGAGGTGGTTCCGGCGCAGACCTCGACGGCAGCGCCCACCTCGACGCCATGCATGCCACCGACCCCATGCGTGGCCCAGATCTGATCTGACCGCCACGGCCCCGCGTGCAAACCAGGCCTCACCCGCGCACACGGATCCGGCCGTTGCCTTCCTGTTGCGCGCACCCTCCCGGCAGACGTTGCATCATAGTACAGAGGCGTAGGCCGCCGCTTGCCCTGGCCCTCTCCCTGCCGGTGGCCGTGCAGGCGACCAAAGAGAGCACAACTGCGCCTCCCCTTGTCGTCTCCCCCGCTGGTGGATGTTCTCCTTCACGACTCCGACTTCCAGCGGACGGCGCTCCAACAAAGAGTGCGCCGATGAGGAGGTCGTGTGGGCGGCGGTGAGGGCGAGCGGTGAAAAAGGAAAGGATCGTGGGGAGAGGCGAACCGGTTAGCGACGGGCGTGCGGGCAGGGGTTAGACAGGGGGGATTTCGTTAACGGTGATTTTAAATCGTTAGATCTCAGATTAAAGCAATGTCATGGTGGGTAATTAAAGTATAAAACGCGTTTAGCATGCTGGAGGGACGTAGACCATCAGATTGCAGGTTTCGATGGATAGGATGATCTGGTTCTCCGTCCTCTCTTTCTTTTATAGTGGTAGTAGATAAAGTGGACTTACTTATGTTTATATTACAAATTACTTGTGGTTATAACTTTAAAAAGCAAAAGTTATATGTTAATAATATTGAAATTGTTTGTGAAAGTCACGTCCTCCTAAATCAAATACGAAAAGATAGAGTAAGATGAGTTTATTTACCCGCGCCCATGTCGAAGCCGTGGCTCTTGAGCTCACGGTACTCCTGGCAAAGGACGCAACACTCGACTGTGCAGGGCTTCTCCGTGTGCCCATACTGCTCTCGCACCTTGCAGCGATAGCAGCAGGAGTAGAGGCAGCCCACCCCCGCCAGCCAGCAGATACGGAAAGTTGTGGTTGTGTAGCCGGAGGGGAACTTTTGGTATATGGAGACATATGCATCTTATAGGGGAAAATAATTTAATAATTCAATAAAAAGTCAAAAAATTCTGAAAATATTTTTGAAATCAAACTTGATCTTACATTGTAGTTGTGAGAAAATTTTCACAAAAGGAAAATCCTCCTTTGACTTCTTTTCAAAAAAGACAAAATTTTGATCAAAATAGTGTGAATAGTGACCTATAATAGCAAATAAGTTTTGTCTTTTTCGCTGTGAAGTCAACGTTGATTTCTATTTCGTGGAAATTTACATACTAGTGCAAAAGTAGGTCAAGTTTATTCTAAAAAAATTATGAACTATTTTGACTTTCTGATTAATTATTAAAAAAATCCCATATAGGGTGTATATACAACCAGGAACCGAAGTGTATTTCCCTTGTGTGGCCACGTAGTTACACCTCTTAGCCAGACCATCCATTCTTGCATTAAAATTCATGTTTACAAACTTTTTCTGTATCCACATAAGTATTCATAAAAGCACTTTTGCTTCAATTTACATTGATGTGGTCGGTGCCTCGGTAAATATTCTGGGATGCTGGTTGTTAGCTACTCCCTCCGTCACAAATTAGTGTCTCAGATGTGTCTAGATATAGATGTATCTAGAAATGTCTTATTGTTAGATACATATGTATCTAGACAAATACTTCCTCCATTCCAAAATAGATGACCCAACTTTGTATTAAATACAAAGTTGGCTCATCTATTTTAGAACGAAGGGAGTATAAGACAATTAATTTGGGACCGATGTAATACTAGCCAGGACTAGTAGCACGCTATCAGCTGTGATGTAAAAAAAGCTCTCTATCAACTGGCCTATCATTAATTAGGTTAACATGATTATGTTTTTTTGCGAGGAAGCGTAACAGGACTTAGCTAGACCTAGTCATGAGCAGAGGGGTTTTAGAACTGAATGGGCATAACCGCGGGCAGTCGGGACTCGGGAAAGGGAGAAGCTGCCTCCCTGCATCTGATTTAGTTGTAGGAAGAAATTGCATTAGGGCACAGTCGTCTAACTGCAGAGAATCGATGACCAAACCAAAACAAAAAATAGGAGAAAGAGGGGGGGGGGGGGGGGGGGGGCGTTGCGAGAATCGAACTCGCGACCTCTCGCACCCAAAGCGAGAATCATACCACTAGACCAAACGCCCATGTTGATTTGCATGTAATTAATCGCCCACTTATTCTAACTACTACTTCACTTGCTCCTGATTACGGGTAGTTTACAACTACTTGGACGATTTATATATTTCTCTCAAACGAAGTAGATCGACTTCTCGACCAGTCTTTCAGAACTCTCTCCCCGTCCAATCCTTTAAATTCCACGGCGGCAGCGGCAATATCGCCCTCCTTTTTAGATTATATCGAGCATGTGCCGAAACATATCTTCACAATATTTATAATTTATTTATAACCTTTTTTTGTATGCTGCTATATATTTATACCTACTTTTCTTAAGGGAACTTGATGCTGTTTTATTACCTAGGCGGCCTCGTCCGCAATAATGTCACGAATACCGAGTGGGGGAATAAAATACCAAGTCTTACATAACTTATTCATGTCACGAATACAGAGTAGGGGAGTAAAAAACCAAGTCTTACATAACTTATTCAGGCAGCCTTCCCTAGCTAGAATGTGCGCCGCGTGATTCGCATTGCGCCTAGCCCCCGTTCTAGTGACGTGTCTTCGACGGATTTGTCCTTTGTGGATTTGCTCGGATTTAATCATAGTTCATCTATGTTTATGTGTCTTTAGGGTTTTTTTAATCTATGCTTCTCTTCAACGGTGGCGGTTGCTATTTTGGTGCACTAGTCCTATGGGGTTTTAGCATGACGACTTTCCGATTGTCTACTATAACAAGTTTTTTCCTGGCTTCGGCGAAGGAGGGGCGGTGAAGGCAACGCGCATTCAGCTCACATCAGTGCTTTTAATCGTCGCTAGGTGGTCTACGGACCTGGTTGTAATTTTTATTATTTTCGATGTTTGTTGTAATGTTATGATTGAACATGAATACATCAAAAGTTTTCCCGTAAAATAATAATAATGATTGTCTTCTATTCATCATTTTTTCTGACGTGGAACACCATGCATTTCATTAGCTAGTGGTCGCGACAAAATCGTCGGCCACATCACCCATTACAACAGAGGGAAAACCAGTAAGCCAAACATGTTGACTGCTTGGTTCTAGCCTAACACCACGACCCGCAAGCAGGTTTGCTGGCACATTACACTCACGTGGTTCGGTGGTTGAAAGACAACCTTGAACTCTACAAAGCTCATACGGAGTAGAAACTTTATCTCCCGGAACAGGGTTCCCAACTTTGCTCGATCAGCAGTGGCGGAGACAGGGGGTGCTAGCTAGGGCCCGGGCCCAGGCCAACATGCAAATATTTCCACTAGGACACTAAGTATTTCTACTAAAACAGTGTATTTTCTTTGTATTCCGTTGGTCTAGCCCTTCCCAAGCAAGTTTAGCAGCTTTTGGCCCTGTCCATTCAGATTTCCTGGCTCCGCCACTGTCGATCAACATTAGAAAATCCTGCCTTCTAATTGATCTTCGTGAGATGTGCGCTTGCATCATTGGTTGTGCATGGCCTCCACTAGCGGCTGGAGCAAGCATGAAGTCATGGACTGCTGGGGAATCACTGACTCGTCATCTTCAATCGATTTCTTTCTAGAGTTGAGAAAGAAGATGCGTAGACAACATAATTCTGTTGAGGTTTGCATTAGTTTGTGCTATTTGTTTGCAAAAAAATTGCACACGCTGTTCATTAGTTGGATGATGTTTGCATCTGGTATTTGTTGCAAGTTCTAGAAACCAATATATCATGCTTGGTGTTTTTCTTGTGTGTCCATGTCCATCAGAACAGGCATGGTGGGAGGGCGATGCTCCATGTGGTTAGTTTTTTCATTTATTTGTGGGTGTCTTTTCTGGTGTGTTTGCAACTCGGCGTGAAGTCTACACTTATGCATGTAGTTACTTTGATCCAAATATTGACAAAGGATGTGTCCGTGCCCGTGAGAGATTGTCTTGATATTGGGCGGGCGCCATATCCTCTTGCACGGACCCAATTCATTGACATGTGTGCGCTTAAGATCTTGAGATTGACAATATTTAGATGTGTTGTGATCAGCTTATACGTGGTTCGTTGATGAGGATGGAAAGGAAAATAAATGGCAACATGACTGGAGGTTTATTAGGTTAGGGGCATATGCCCCTCCCCCCTGCGCATCGCCCGCGTCTGGCGACACGGGGAAACCCTCGCCGCCTCTAGGAGCTCCCTCCTGTCTCAGCCCCAGCCGCATCACCACGGCGAAGCCAGGCCGTGCCCCGGGATGGCGGCGGCGGGGCGATTTCGTTTTCCCCACCACCCCTTTCCCTACACCGAACCCCCGCATCGCCACCGCCTGCCCGCAACGCCGCCACCAGTGGGCCGACCGGTGTGGCCGCGCTGCGCCTGAAGATGGTTGCGGCGGGGCAGACTCCCCCACCCCACCACCTCGCATTGGAGTCCCCTTAAGGTACACCACATGACATGAACACGCAAAGCTCGTATCTTTTCATTGATAGGTAGAAGGAGAATGAGTACAATAGAAGGTACACCACATGACATGAACGCGAGGAGGCATGCGCATGGTGCCCGGAGCAGAGAGAAGGGTGCTCAACTCGAACAGGGAGAAACACACGGATAAACCCACCTAGCCTAAAACTAGAGGAGCAGACCGAATGAGCAGGACGTCGAACATCTTCAATTCCAACACCGGGGACTCCGCGAGCGAGCAAGATAGCGCCTTCAACAAGGGGAACAACGTTGTGACGCGGCCGCCATCCGACCCGAAAAGCCGGACCTAGGTTTTTTCTGATGCTCGAAAAGGGGCTCGGAGAAAGGCCATGGCAGCGCCTCTAGGAAGGGAAACGACATCGGTGGGTATCGCCAATGCCAGCATTGAGCATGGATTTCCCCTGGTCTGAGCAATCCCATAGCCATCAAATTAGGATATGAAGATGAGGGGGTCAACCTGTCGGTCGACCGCTACCTCAAAACGGGGTGTGGCTGCACCTGCCATCGACAAAAACGCGAGCTTTGCAACCGACATGACATATAGGTGGATGGGGTTGGAGAGGCGGCGGGGCAGACCACTGACACAGATGGTAGGGTGGCGACCGGCGCCGTCGGAAATCTGGAGCCGGAAGGGAATGCGACTCCATGTTGTTGGAGGCCTAGCCACCAGGACGTCGCGGAACCGAAGTTGCTGGAAGGGACGCAGTAACCGGTCAGCCGGGGCCGAAACCATGCCAATGGGGACACCATCAGACCATGGACACTCGAGAACGCAGGTCCATGGATGCCGGGACCGGAGCAGTGCCGACAAAAGAACCACCGTGAAACTTCAGCCACCAGCCAAAGGATGTCGTGACCACACAAATGCAGGTCATTGTCACAGCTCAGAGGAGGCGCCGTCAGGGACAGAGGGTGGCCTGCATCGAGGCAGGACCGAACCCTGGCCTACCCGACCACCTCCCCCAAGTGCCTCGCCCGCCCCAATTAGCAGCAGCCACAATGAAATCTTTTGTAACGACCTTCTTCACGGTATCAATCACTGCTCCAAGAAATTCTCCAAAGCCTCCCATAAAGATGTTGCAATTAGACTAGAGCAACGATGTTGTCACTCTTTCATCCTCACGAACATTGTCAGTAATGGTTTTTGAAAGCGTCTTGAGTCACCCATATAAAAAGATGAGAAGCCTTGATCGATGAACGTATTTGGGCCGGGGATGTTCCCCTAGAAGCACAGGTCGTCGAGTCACTATATTTTCATCATGTGGTCCATGAAAGATTTCAGCGGCTTAAGTGCGTGCAGGCGCTCACGCGCATACTTGTGGGCCGCGACCCATCAGTTTGATCGCTGGCTTGTTTCAAGAAAAATGAGAAAAAAAAACATGCATTGATCATTGACCATAAAAACCTTGTCCACGAAGAACGTTGATAGCTAAGACTGTTGACTTAATCGCGAACTAAAAAAATCAGGAATTTTGAGAAAAGTTCATGAGTTTGAAAAAAAAATGTTCATGAAAATTTTAAAAATTCATGCTTTTGAAGAAACTAAATGAATTTGACTAACTGTCATAGAATTCAAACAAATTTTTGCAAATTCTAAAAATCTTTGTGAATTTTAGAAAGTTAACGAATTTGAAAAATAGTTCATGAACTAAAAAAGTTCATGAATTCAGAAAAGTTAACAAACTTGCAAAAAAGTTCAGGCATACGAAGACATTTTAGGAAATTTGGGAAAAAGTTCACAAATTTGAAAATTTTAACAAACTTGAAAAACATGTTCACTAATACAATTTTTTTCATGAAATTTGAAAAAAAGTGCAAAATTTGAGAAAGTTTATGAAATCTTGGTGACAAAATATGGTAAAATTTTATGAATTTGAAAAGTCGATAATGTTAACATATGCAAGAATTTGGAATTTTTCACCATTTTTAGAAAAGAAGGAAACCAAAAAAACCTTGTGAAAACCAAACAAAAGCAAGTAAAAATAGCATGAAACAAGAAAAAGGAAATAGTTGAAAAGCTTCCAGAAACTTCCCAAAACCGGAGCAGAACTCCCACTGAGTGCGTTTAAAAATAGGCCAACCCATAGAAACAGGCACGTAGGCACCACATACGAATAACACATTAAGTAGCGTAAAAAGGCGCTAAATAGCAGAGCTACAAACTAAAGGTTACCCCTTACTGGCCTCATAAGGGTGCAGGGCACCAAGTAGTGCGTCCAGCCACCGCCATGTGTCACATGATGGGAGCGCCCTTTGAATTTTAATTTATATTTTTTAGTACATCCAAGCTCATTTGAGCACAAGCTAAGAAACTCCACGTCCGTCTATAGGCACGTGCTGGGCTCTCCACTTTCGTTGTCTAGCTAGCATGGTTGTTCACCTGGTCAAATCCTATTTAACGGTGACTCCTTGGAAAGGTCACTAGCCATCCTCTCAAGCAATAACAAGTGGCGCACATGATAAACATTAAGAAATGTTTTCAGTGATTGCAAAGTTTCATCTTGAAATCACAATCATGAAAGTCATGGCAAGAAAAAAATAAAATTGATGCTTCGAAGATTAATATTTTACAGTACTGATTTATCTCTTTTGGAACAATTTTTACAAATGTGATATGATGATGAAAATTTGCAAGCACTTATTTCTTAATGTTTGCTACAAAACAAATTCAGATTTTTTTTCCAATTTACTATTCATGCCAAGAGCATATGAGCTTGAGCTCAGATTAACACTTTCACCTATATGCCCAGTTCTAAAGAAAAAGAAGAATAAAGCCCGAAACAGTTGTGAGGGCTATATCCGCAGAAAACCCTATTCGCTCCTCGCAGCAGCAAAATTGCTAGCGCTTCACATATTGATACCCTGGCAGTCCCGGCCCATTTATAATATTTTCATTTTCCTTCGCCTGTTCTGTTTTCCCTGTTTATTTTTGCTTTTTTCTCCTTTTCTCCTTTTTTAATTTTTAATTTTTATTTCCTTTTTTATCCTTTTTTATTATGTTGTTTTATATTAAAAACATGTTTACATTTTTTGAAACATAGTCGTAAATTTCAAAAAATGCTTGCATTTTTCATACATTATGCAAAATTGAAAATATTTTCTGCTTTCAAATTTTGGTTCACAAATTTCAAAAAAATGGTTTTTAAATAAATTCAGTAATTTAGAAAAAAATTGCATTTTTTAAAATTGTTCAGAAGTTCAAAAATTGCTCCAACTTTCAAAATTGTCCAAAATTGACATGTTTCAAAAAAAGAAACAACAACAAAAAAAGCAAAAGAAAACAAATAGAGAAAAACACAGAAAAACAAAAACCGCATATAGTCTTCCCAAAACCGGTTTTAGAACTTTCCGCACGGTTTTGGGAAGACTATATGCCGTTTTTGTTTTTCTGTGTTTTTCTCTATTTGTTCACTTTTGTTTGCTTTTGCTTTTTTTGTTGTTGTTTCTTTTTTTTGAAACATGTCAATTTTTTCTGGATACACGTTGAACATTTGTTGCATATAGGTTAGCACTTTTCAGATACACGTCAAACATTTTTCAAATACACCTTAAATATTTTATCAAAATATACATTGTACATTTGTAAAATGCACATTGAACTTCTTTTATACATAATGAACATTGTTCTGAATTTTGATGAACACGGTTGTAGAACATACAAACCTTTTCCTCAGGTGCTTCATGAACATTTATTAAAATGGCACAATTTTCTTTTATATGTTATGTATATTTCTTATGAATTAAACAGACACATTTTTAAATGTTATGGACATTTTTTAAGTGCCACGAATGTATTTATTAAATGTGTGAACATTTTTAAACGGTTGTATATTGTTTTGAAATTGTATAATCTTAAAAAAAATGTGTGAACACTTTCTTTTACATCTCATCAACATTTTTAGAAAATGTTATGAGCATGTGTTTTAAACTTGTGATTATATTTCCAAATGGCACGAACAGTATGTTGAATTTGTTTGAGCATTTTATTAAATTGTATGTACAAATTAAGTTTCACGAACATTTTTAATGTATGGTAACCATTTTCCAAAATTGAAGTAAATTATGTGTGGGTGGGTGGGTGTAATGTAAAAAAACAAAATTAAAATGTTCCTGAAAAACCAAATGGAAAAAGGTACAAAACTAAGGAGCGAACAAAGTTCTCTATATTCTCTCGTGAGGTGAGGCGTACATCTGTCTCGCAAGAAGCGAGACATAGACGCACTCAATACTTGCGACTTGAGCAACTGCAAGAGAAACAAAAAAGTAGAGCATGAATCTTAGCCTCCCCCTCCCCCTCGCGTCGCCTCCCCTTGGGCGAGGCCAGGAGTCCCTCAACCCTAGCACCGCAGGCCTCCCTCTCCCCCTCCTTCTGCCGCCACTGCCGTCGGCGTGGGCCGCGGTAGCGATGGACCTGGTGCCGAAGGCACCTGGGCGGGTGGATGAGGCGCGATCTCATCTAAGGCGGTAGGGGCGGCCCCTCTTGTGAGATCCGAAGGCAGCGGCTGGGGCGGCGATCCAATGCCGTGCGGCGGTGGTCGGAGCGCCATAAGCCGGCGGAGCGGCGGCCCTGTGGATGGCGGCGGTGGTAGCACCCCATCCGGCGGGGTGGCTGATCTGTGTGGAGATGGTGACGGCGGCGACTGCGGATCCAACGCCCCTATCGGATCCGCCGCGGGGTGGCCTTCCGCCGACCAGCGACGCGGGGAGGGACCGGTGAGGAGATGACGAATCTCTGCCGGATTACCGACGACGGCGTTCGTCTTCGTGGCGTGGCTCCGTTCGGTTCCAGCCAACCACGAGATCGGGACGACGTGGCTTCCGGTGATAATCGCGCCTGATTGCGGTCATGGCGGACGATGGCGGCGTCTCGGACATTGTTCCCTTCTCGAGGCATCGTCATTGCAGGTCACGTCAACCTGATCGGGAGGTTCCGGAGGAAACCCTAGATCTGGGTCTATCGGATCGGATGATGGTGACGTTTTCGATGTCGTTCTCCCTCCTGGGGGCATCGTTTTGGAGTAAGAGCTGGCTGGAGGGGCCAAGAGGAGGAGCGGTGTGGCATCTGACACGTCGATAACGGCGGGTCTCAGCGGCATGGAGCAGCGTGGTCTCGCCGGTGGGCGTGTGATGTTGGACGAGCGCGGGATGGTGACGTTTGCCTGGCGTCGTGGTGGCGTCGACGGCAGCTAGACCGGGCAAGGTTGATGCAGGAGTACATCACTAAAGATGGATTGGTGGCAGGTGGCTGATACGTCTCAAACGTATCTATAATTTTTGATTGCTCCATGCTATATTATGTACTGTTTTGGACTATATTGGGCTTTATTTTCCATTTTTATACTATTTTTGGGACTAACCTATTAACCGGAGGCCCATCCCAGAATTGCTGTTTTTTGCCTATTTCAGTGTTTCGAAGAAACGGAATATCAAACGGAGTCCAAACGGAATGAAACCTTCGGGAACGTGATTTTCTCACCGAACGTGATCCAGGAGACTTGGACCCTACGCCAAAGCATCAGAGAGGCGGTCACGAGGGTGGGGGGCACGCCCCTGCCTCGTGGCCCCCTCGGAGCTCCACCGACGTACTCCTTCCTCCTATATATACCTACGTACCCCCAAACGATCAGAAGAGGATCCAAAAACCTAATTCCACCGCCGCAACTTTCTGTATCCATGAGATCCCATCTTGGGGCCTGTTCCGGAGCTCCGCCGGAGAGGGCCGTCATCACGGAGGGCTTCTACATCATCATAGCCCTCCGATGAAGTGTGAGTAGTTTACCTCAAACCTTCGGGTCTATAGTTAGTAGCTAGATGGCTTCTTCTCTCTTTTTGGATCTCAATACAAAGTTCTCCCCCTCTCTTGTGGAGATCTATTCGATGTAAGCTTCTTTTTGCGGTGTGTTTGCTGAGAGCGATGAATTGTGGATTTATGATCAAGTCTATCTATGAATAATATTTGAGTCTTCTCTGAATTCTTTTATGTATGATTGGTGATCTTTGCAAGTCTCTTCGAATTATCCGTTTGGTTTGGCCAACTAGATTGGTAGTTCTTGCCATGGGAGAAGTGCTTAGCTTTGGGTTCGATCTTGCGGTGTTCTTTCCTAGTGACAGAAGGGGCAGCAAGGCACGTATTGTATCGTTGTCATCGAGGATAACAAGATGGGGTTTATTTCATATTGCATGAATTTATCTCTCTACATCATGTCATCTTGCTTAAGGCGTTACTCTGTTTTTAACTTAATACTCTAGATGCATGCTGGATAGCGGTCGATGAGTGGAGTAATAATAGTATATGCAGAATCGTTTCGGTCTACTTATCACGGACGTGATGCCTATATACATGATCATGCCTAGATATTCTCATAATTATGCTCAATTCTGTCAATTTCTCAACAGTAATTTGTTCACCCACCGTAGAATACTCATACTCTTGAGAGAAGCCACTAGTGAAATCTATGGCCCCCGGGTCTATTCTCATCATATTAATCTCCATCACTTTAATCTTGCTTTGCTTTTTACTTTGCTTTTACTTTTTACTTTGCATCTTTATACCAAAAATACCAAAAATATTATATTTATCAGATCTCACTCTCGTAAGTGACCATGAAGGGATTGACATTCCCTAATCGCGTTGGTTGCGAGTAGCTATCGTTTTGTGCAGGTACGAGGGACTTGAGCGTGGCCTCCTATTGGATTGATACCTTGGTTCTCAAAAACTGAGGGAAATACTTACGCTACTCTACTGCATCATCCCTTCCTATTCGAGGAAAACCAATGCAAGCTCAAGACGTAGCAGTGGCTGCGGCGGCCTCATACCCGACAGACATCCTGGTTGAGGAGTGCGCCGGACTGGTGGGTGCCCCATACCCGACAAGCGTCCTGGTTGGGACCTCAGGTCTTAGGGCATCTCCAGCCGTTCATCCCCCCAAGGGCACGAAAAAACGCCTCTTGGGGGCGAGCCGGCGTTTTTTTTGGCGTGGGGGCTTGCACGTTCCCAGCCGCCGCCACCAGGTCGCCCCCAGACGCCCCCACAGTTCTTTCAAATTTCAACAAACACGGCCAAATTTCGGTGAAATTTAGGTGTGTTTTATACGAATAAAAGGGACGAAAAAAAACCTAAACTACGGCCGATGCTTCTCCTCCTTGACACGGCCGCTGCTCGACCCCTCACCGCGGCGCGCTGCTTCACTCGAGCGGCGGGTCGTTGCCGCCCTCGACGTGCGCAAGGACGCCGCTGAGCGTGCGGCCAGGGACGCCCCACCACAGGCGGCGTCCCTCGATGTTGTTGCGGCCGCGCGACATCGGCGCGTTGTTGGTGGAGACGAGCCGCTCCTCTTGCCGGCGTTCGAAGTACGCCGCCCACGCCACGTGGTTGTCGGCGGCGTACTCCGGGAGCGCCCGCTCCGCGGCCGTCAGGGGCGCCCGTGCACGCTCGATCTCGGCGTGGAAATAGGGAGTCTCGGGGACGGGCAGAGGGGGGACACATACCCCGCCGACGCTGAGCCTCCACCGCGACGGAGCGCGTACGTCGGCGGCGCGGGGTAGTTGGCCTCGTGGAGGAGGTAGGCCTCCCGCTCATGCAGCGAGCGGCAGCCGAAACCGTTGGTTGCCGCCGCGTCGCCGAGGTATCTCGCGCTCATGGTTGCCGGGGGGAGAGAGAGGGGCTCGAACGGCGAAGAGAGGGGAGGAAGTGCGACGACGAGGAGGGGGAGGATTGCCGATGGATGGGTGCCTCACCGGCGCGGCCAGGGGCGCCTTTTATAGTGGCTCAGGGGAGGCCGCTCGCGAACGCATGGCGGAAGGCGGGGCGGCGTCGCCGCACTTCGCCGCCCGTGAATCAATGGCAGGCTGACCGACGGCCTTGGCATTGATTCCCCGCGGGAAAACCGAGACGATGAGGACGACCAGCCCTCGTCTCGCTGACGCGTCGGTCCCGCCACTCTTTCGCGCCAAAACGTTCGCGCCGGCACCCCCGGGCGCCCCCCAGCGCGCCGGGTTCGGGTTGGGTGCGTCGGCGCCAATTTCGGCCTAATCCGGCGAAAAACAGCCTCGTGGGGGCGCGACTGGGCCGATATTTCGGCGCCGGCGCTAAAAAAGGGCCTTGGGGGGCCTGTTGGGGGCGCGGCTGGAGATGCTCTTAGATTTTAGGTTTGGCGGCAAGGTCTGTTTGGCATTAGGCCCATATTTTCAGCGCCCCTTCATCAACTGGATAGGAGTAGCGACCGATGTTGCTTAGACGGTGACTTTAGTCTTACTGTTGTATGATTTTTTAAGATCTTATTTGAATAATTAATAAAATGGCCACATACATCGTCCAGATACAAAGGTCGGGGGTCATCCTCCTTTTCTAAAAAATAAATAAATAAAAGAGCATGACTCTTAGAGACAAATGGCTTTGACTGAGACGTCTCAATGAGACTTAGTAAAACAGTTATACAATCTTTCGTAACAACTTACAACGAGGAAAGGGAATAGAAAGAAGATATGAAAGAATCATTATATCTGCAAAAAAAAATGAGAAAATTATATCTACAATTAGTATGACGCGAATGGCCTGTGGATTCACTAAATCATCTTGGTGTGTCTACAAAACCTTGCAAGCCCATCAACTGATCCAAGATGTCTGTCCGTGAGAGTAGCTAGTGCCCCGCGCCCCTGCGGCTGGGCCCGGCCGGCAGCCTCGCCATGAGCATCTCCACCGACACCACCGCCGCCGGGTAGACCATCAAGTGCACCGCGCCGTCTCCGCTCCTCTCCGCCGGTGCCGGCCGCGCCGCGCCGACAAGGCTGGTGCCGGCGATCAGAACGACGACGACCACGAGCACGGGGAGAGCCAGGCGCCGGACCGACGATGCCATCACAGAGCTCCGGAGAACTGAAGCTGGTGTTGGTGTAGCTTTGCCGCTGAACCTCAGATGAGAACGTACGCGGGGAGAGAGGCGAGGCCTGCGACTTTGCAGCGCTGGTTGTGATTTTGGCTTTGTTGGTTGGTTCAGTTCGCGCCGAGTGTGTGCGAGCGTGTATTTATAGAGGCGGTGGTGCCGGGGTTGGGGTCGGTGAGACGGTGAGCACGACGCGTTTGCTGAACTCGCAGAGTTGATGTGTAAAGTGGAAAGAGGGACTCCAATGGCGCGTGAGCCCATGGAAAAAGACGTGTAGATGTGCTGACCGATGGAGCATGCTGTTGCTCGCTCGAATCCAGTCCTTTCCTTCTCACGGCTGGAGGTGAGCAAACATGATATCACACCACTGACGGAAAATCTGAAGCTGCGCTAGTTATGTTTCTCTGTGTTGTTTGCGAAGAAGAGGAAAGGGCTCAGGATTTTTGCCAGATGGCGATTCTTTTCGTGAAGATGGCCTCGGTCCTGACCGTAAGTAAAGTGGACACACGTACGAATCTGACGACCGGCCGGGTCGTTGTTACCCAGACACCGAAAGTTCCAGGAGCCTGCTGCATGCCTTGGGATCGTACTCCACTTGCTCGGGTCTCCTACCGCTTTAGGTGGTGTTTGATTTTCTAGTCTTAGGATTTTTTCTAGTTCCAACTAAAAAGTCCCTAGTCCCTAAAAAGTCTTTTTTTGTTTGTTTTTAAAGACTAAAAAGTCTCTAGTCCCTTCCTAGAGGTTATTAAATGATCATGTTGCCCCTAGTATATAGAAAAATAACAATCAAACAACACTATGGGATGGCGGCCCAATGGGTGCATGGAGGGGCATTGTTGAAAAAATACCAAAAAGTCCCAAAAAGACTCTCCTTGAGAGTCTTCTTCATTTAGTCCGAAATGCCTATTTTAGTCCCTAAAAAGTTCCTCCCGTTTGGTAAAAAGTCTTTAAGAGGGGCTTTTTCTAGTCCCTACATAAAAAAGTCCCTAAAAACAAACACCCCCTTAACTTCTCGCGTGTTCCCATCATCGAATGCTGCAACGAATATAGCGATACTAATTTAATGCAATAAGTGCTGATATGTTTCCTTATAAAGTTGATCAAAAATTTAAAACTTTAACTTACTCATTGTCATTGAAGATGTACACTTATTCACGAACGGAGCAAGTAGTGAGTAAATTCTTCGCTGTACTCCGCCCGTTGGCCTGTGGTAGTCTCCTCAACTTTCAGGAGACAGCTCAGGAGTACTAGATGAAGATGTCCCCTAATTGACACATGTGTGGCCTTCTCAAGAGAACAGGTGCTCAGTTATTTGCTCTCGTCGTTGTCACTGGAGATCGTCGCGCGAGTGGCCTCAGCTCACTGACAAATTCTGCTCACCAGGCCAGCACGAGGTATTCTCAAACATTCTTTTGAGATTGCCAGTTATGCAACTTGACAAGTTCGTCGAGCCGAAATGGTACACACAGTTCTTTTATCCATTTACTTCCTGTTGGCACAAGGGTACTTCTATGGGACCATGCGTAATCGAGGTTCATCGTACAGGGAGGGACAAGTCATGCATACCACCTGTGACTCTTTTGATATGCTGGTTGGTGGCGGTGGCCATGGATCTGAATAGTTTTTTTTTGCACGAATGTCATTCCCTAATGAAATTTGACAAGTACTTAAAATATTGATCATTCTTTGCCACCAATTTTCTTTTTGATTTTTTTTCAATTTTTATTTTTCATGGTGGTATTATAAGAGCTAAAATTCGGATGGGCACTTTCCAACACTTTTGTTATGAATGCAAATGACATTGACACATAGGTGATATTTTTTCGAGCATTTCGGTATCTTATTTGCATTTTTCTAATTTAGTAGTATGAATTAGTTATGAAGTTTTCAAAGTGACGGTCAAACGATCAAAGGGCAAAAGCATAAGAGGAGCAAGGTGACTTTGACAGAACCGATGGCTTTTGGAAATTAGGGATAAAACAGACAAGTGAGACACAATTAGGGGCATAAAACTAATTATCCCTTTTTAATTTGGGTCAATCGATAATTTTGCCAATTGATCGCAGCTGATCTTTGTTTTTTTTTTCTTTCTCTTGGTGTGCTGTCATGTTTTGGGCTGAAATGTTTTGACTGGCCACTGTTTTGGGTCAGTCGATTCCTTATTGAGCTGAAGCCCATCATGCGTTTTCTTATTGGCTTGTTTGTATTCCTTTTCGCTTCTATTTATTCATATTTTAGTTGGTTATTTTATGGATATTTGTGGGATGTTGGGTGAGTGTATAATGTATACACGCAAGTTCATACAATATGTGTTAAATTATATTAGAGTGTAAAAATTATACTATTATATGTTTATTTTTTGCATATTAAAAGGATGCAATTTCATGCAAAGTTGTATGCAAGTTTTTCAATTTATTTATTTTATTTATTCTTAAAAGTTAATACTAATGCAAATAATTCTCCGCCTTCTCTAAAACTTCATTTATATATATATATATATATATATATATATATATATATTATTTTTTGTTTTTCTATAAAGGTAATGGCAATGTCACTAATTAATCTCTTCTTAGGAAACTTTATTTTTGTGTAAAATGACCTTATTATATGTTTATTCTTCCATATTATAAGACATACAATTTATATATACAAATTGTGTGCACAATTTATCACTATTTATTTTAATGTTTATACTTTTCTTTCTTCTTAAACAGTAATAACAATGCCACTAATTCAAGGAAATGTTTTTATTGAAAGTTTGCTATTACATGATGATTATTGCATATTATTAAAAATGCAATTTCTGCGTAGACTTTTCACTGTTTCATTTTCTTTCTTCTTAAAAGGTAATACCAAAATACTTGTACCACTAGTTCATTTTTTCATAGAAAACTTCATTATTTTGATTCTATTTTTTTATTTTTATTTTGTTTCTTCTTTAAGTGTGATTTCTGTATAAACCGTATTAATTTTTTTTCTCATTTTGTTTCCTCTAGAAGGGTAACCAATGTCACTAATTTGTTCTTTCTTAGAAAACTTTATTATTTTGATTTAGTTTTAGTTTTTATTTCCAATATTTTCTTTAAGGGTAATACCGAAGCTACTAATTCATTTGTTCTTAGGAAACTTTTTGTTGCGAAATTGCACTATTATATGCTTATTCTCATATATTATAAAAGCACAATTTTCGTGTAAATTGTGTTCAAAGTTTTTATTTTTTATTTCTTTCGTCTTAATGGATAATATCAATGCCACTAATTTATTTTTCCTTATAAAACATCATTATTTGATTTCTTTTTATTTAATTATCTCCATACAGAAAACTAGACATGTTATACACTGCATAATATGTGAAGATTAATTGAACTCTAATTCCATATATATACACATACCTATGCCTTTCCTCATCGTCCTCATGCAAAGATTAAGGTCCTGTTTGGTTCATAAGTCCTAAGACTTTTTTTAGTCCCAACTTATAAGTCTCAAGTTCCTAAAAAGTCCCTACCTGTTTGGTTCTTGGGACTTAATATGGACTAAAAGACCATATTACAATTATAAGTCCCTATAAGTCCCTCCTTGAGAGTCTTATTTCATAATTCCCAAATGTGCACTTTAAGTCCCTATAAGTCTCTCCTGTTTGGTTTAGATGGGACTTATAGGAACTTTTTTAAGTCCCTAAACCAATAAGAGGGTATTTGTTTCCAGGGACTTATTGGTTTAGGGACTTAAAAAAGTCCCTATAAGTCCCATTTAAACCAAACAGGAGGGACTTATAGGGACTTATTGGGGTCATTTGGGACTTATCAGAAAAGACTCTCAGAGAGGAACTTAGGCCCTATTTGTTTCATAAGTCATAGGACTTTTTTAAGTCCCAACTTATAAGTCATAAGTCCCTACATGTTTGTTTACATCGACTTATAAGTCCCAAGTCCCTACCTGTTTGTTTACAGGGACTTATAAGTCTGGGGCGACGAACGGACGCAGGTGAGAGCCGCCTCGGCCTCCGATGTTCAGAGACCGGCTGCGGCCTCCTCCGCCCTGGGGCACGGGCCTCCCACGACCAGGTCCAACCGGAGGAAGGCCATGACCGGCCGACTGGTCGAAGATTTCCACCGGTGGATGAGCCTTCGGGTGCCTGTTGAGATTTCCACCGGCGGATGAGCCTTCGGGTGCCTGTTGAGACGAGGGGAATTGAGAGAAGAACGGGATCGCGTCCTCCTCATTGGCCATGGCGGCGGCGGTTGAGGGTGCCGCCGGCGGCGGCGTTTGGGGCGAGGCAGGGAAGGAGCGAGGCGAGGAGGAGGGGAACGAGCGGGGCGGGGTTCGTGCGGAGCGATGCGGGGTAGGTGCGTCCAGATCAATAAGTCCCAATAAGTTCCTCTCTGAGAGTCTTTTCTGATAAGTTCCAAGTGACCCCAATAAGTCCCTATAAGTCCCTCCTGTTTGGTTTAGATGGGACTTATAGGGACTTTTTTAAGTCCCTAAACCAATAAGTCCCTGAAAACAAACACCCTTTGATTGGGACTTATCGATCTGGACGCACCTACCCCGCATCGCCCCGCACGAACCCCGCCCCGCTCGTTCCCCTCCTCCTCGCCTCGCTCCTTCCCTGCCTCGCCCCAAACGCCGCCGCCGGCGGCACCCTCAACCGCCGCCGCCATGGCCGATGAGGAGGATGCGATCCCCTTCTTCTCTCAATTCCCTTCGTCTCAACATGCACCCGAAGGCTCATCCGCCGGTGGAAATCTCAACAGGCACCCGAAGGCTCATCCACCGGTGGAAATCTTCGACCAGTCGGCCGGTCATGGCCTTCCTTCGGTTGGACCTGGTCGTGGGAGGCCCGTGCCCCAGGGCGGAGGAGGCCGCAGCCGGTCTCTGAACATCGGAGGCCGAGGCGGCTCTCACCTGCGTCCGGCCGTCGCCCCGGACTTATAAGTCCCTGTAAACAAACATGTAGGGACTCGGGACTTATAAGTCGATGTAAACAAACAGGTAGGGACTTATGACTTATAAGTTGGGACTTAAAAAAGTCCTATGACTTATGAAACAAACAGGGCCTAAGTCCCTGGAAACAAACACCCTCTAATTGAACTCTAACTCCGCATATATACACATATCTTGTGTCATAATTAAGTTGCATTGGATCGATCGATCAAAATTACACATAGAAGACATATCTATGAAGTCCAACACTTGTTTGTCGTTTTTAGGATCTGTTCAAGAAAAAAATATACCACTATAGCTAGGTAGCGTGTGCTATGAGAGTAGTATCTTGCACTGAGACAAATTTTAGACCTCTTTTGGTTCATAGGGTAGGAAAATCATAGAAATAGGAAAGTCATAAAAAATAAGAAGACATGTATCTCAAATCCTATGAGTAGGAACAGGGAAAGAAGATGCTCTTTGATTCACATCATATGATTTCTTTTTCATTGAGTCTAGGCTAATGTTTATTTTTCTATGAAATGTGAAGGATAAGAAGAATTTCTTCACAGGAATAGGATTCCATTCCTACAAACCAAAGGGCTCTAAAGAAATTTTTTCTACAGAAATCCTATCCTATAAAATTCCGACAAGATTCCTCTAAACCAAAGCAGGCCTGTGAAAGTTTGATGTTGAAAAACCTAGGTGGGCCAACCTAAATGAGAGTACAAAAATCATGTGTAGCTAATGTTTTTTTTGAACATCAGTACAGATACAAGCGCTCATATACACGTGCACACACTCACCCCTATGAACGCGCACACGCACACCCTATCTCTATGAGCACCTCTGAAAGACTGAGCCGGCATATCATTTTGAGATTTACGAAGTCGCCATAGACGCCTCATCGTCGACAGGAAGTCTCCTCCCACTGAAAGCGCATCGCCGGAAATCCTGAAATAAATCCAGGAATAATGCAAGCACTAGGATTTGAGACCCTGGTGGGCTAGGAATAGCACAGTCTCTCTAACCATCCAATCACAAATTGGTTCGCATGTATAGCTAATGACTACTAGCATAAGTATACGTCTAACATACTAACATATGCTTGTAACACACCTGTTACCGTGACGTTCGTGTGTTTCATGCTTCCGGCGGATACAATCGGTAGCTAGCTTCTTTCATGTCGTCGGCGGAACGGAATACATCCAGCAGCGAGCGAGAGCTGGGTGGTCAGATTTTTTTTTACAAATTTTAGGTCAGTCACCTGACCTCTAGCCACGCCCTTTGCTTCATCTGGAGGTGATCTACCCCGTCTTCTCCTTGTTCTCTCTCCACGTTCGGGTGCAGGGCTCTGGCTGGCTTCGGTAGGTCAAAAATGCAAACATGCCACATCATCGTATATCCATTATGTATTGTATAAGACACGTCAACATGCAATCATTCATTTAGAAATATTTTTCATTATATTATTCTACTCATATTGAACAAATATTTTACAACTATACATACTCAAATATAGTAAGATGTATTTTTTATTTACGTGTTATTAACCTAAATATTTATATCTCACACAATTAAATCTCATTGAAGTATATTGCAGCCGGTTCCCATGACAACGGGTATGATACATCTAGTTTATACAATCTCCCGTACTCACTAGTAACAACTTCCAACGAGAAAAGGGAATAGAAGAAAGAAATATATCAAAGAATCACTCTAGCTGCAATTCGCATGACGCGAAGGGCCAATGGATTCGCTAATCATCTTCATGCACATGTCTACGAAACCTTGAACCCGATCAACCGATCCAAGCTGCCCTTCTGCGTGTACGTTGTACCTAGTGGCCGGCGCCCCTTCGGCTGGGCCCGGCCAGCAGCCTCGCCATGAGCATCTCCCGTCTCTCCGCCGCCGGGTACACCGCCAAGTAAGCCCCACCGTCCCCGCTCCTCTCCGCCGGGTCCGGCCGCGCCGCGCCGACAAGGCTCGTGCCGCTGATCAGAACGACGACGATCACGAGCACGGCGAGAGCAAGGCGCCGGACCGACGATGCCATCACAGAGCTCCGGAGAACTGAAGGTGGCGTTGGTGTAGTTTTGCGACTGAACTCTGCAGAAGTCAACTATGATGGGTGTTAGGTCGCGCCTGAGTTTGCGACGGTGGTTTGGTTGGTAGTGGAGTGCGAGCGTGAGTATTTATAGAGGTGATGTGGTGTGGTGCGGTGATGGCTTGACGGGTCGGTGAGACGGTGAGAGGGTGACGTGTTTGCTGAGCTCGGAGGATGTGTAAGGTGGAAAGGGAGGTTCCAATGGCGCGTCAGCAGAGCCGAGCGGAGAGCCCATGGAAAAAGACGTGTAGATGTGTAGTGACCGAACGTGCTGCTGCTTGCTCGAACCGAGTCTTTTCCTTGTTAGCCGGCAAAATCAAGACCCAAGACCTACCTAGCAGACGCTGTTTCCGGCTAGTCTCGCAGCTCTTTTGTGTGTGTGTGTGTGTGTGTGTGTGTGTGTGTGTGTGTGTGAGAGAGAGAGAGAGAGAGAGAGAGAGAGAGAGAGAGAGAGAGAGAGAGAGAGAGAAGAACACGGCGCTATATTTCATGTGTCAAAATTCAAAGGGAAGTGGTAAGGAGATTCTTATCAAGTCAGCTAGTCTCGCAGGTGGGGGCGAGCAAACATGACGTCGCGCTACTTATGTTCGGTCCGTTGCTTGCGAAGAAGGGGAAAGGGCCTGGGCTTTTGCGATTTTGGGATTCTTTTCGTGAAGACGGCATCGGTCCTGACCGTAAAGTGGCCGCACGTACGAATCTCACGACCGGGCTGGGTCGTTTGTTACCACTTACTACCATGCAGCCGGGGTACCTCAAGTCAGACAACGAAAGTTCCGGGAGCCCGCGTGCCTTCGGTGTCTCGTCTCGTTGAGAAACACCTTTACTTTTCACACGTTCCCATCGTGGAATGCTGCAACGCCAGTAGCTAGTTTTCTTTTTTGACAAAAGGTGTTTCTTATTGGCTTAAAATGGAGCATTAAAAAGATACATAAGTCAATGAGCACATATGGTAGCTAGCTATAAGTTTTGTTTCGGTCATGGATGTACGAGATATAGGACGACCATTGATCTCAGCTCTCAAGATCAATTGCTCTCGTCGTTGTCACGGGAGCACTGACAAATTCGGCCCGGCACGAGGTGTTCTCAAACATTTTTTTGAGATTGCCAGTTGCGCAACTAGACAGCTCGAGTAAGTTCAAACCAATTGAGAAAGAATCACAGCTCGAATTGCTAATGCGTTTCAGCGAGAAAACACGTTACAAGCGCGTGCACCACTCTAGGTCTTACCTGTACAAGAAAGAAAGGAAAAGAAGATAACAAGGAGTCATTCTACATGCAGTTAGTAGTACGATGTGAGGGGCCTATGGACTCACTAAACCAGTAATTCACATCATTTCTCGTGTACGTGTCTACAAAACCTTGCATGCGGCATGCCGATCCAAGCTGTCCGTCGAGGGCGACCTACGTACGCAGCTAGTGGCCGGCGCCCCTCTTGCTGGGCCCTGCCCGCAGCCTCGCCATGAGCATCTCCACCTTCTCCGCCGCCACCACCGTCGCCGCCGGGTAGAGGGCCGAGAACGCCGCGCGGTCCCCGCTCCTCTCCACCGGCATCTGCCGCGCCGCGCCAGCAGGGCCTGCTCGGGCGACCAGAACGACGACCACGAGCGCCGCGAGAGCCACCGCGCGCTGCCCCGACGAGGCCATCATGCACAGAGCAGAGCTGACGAGAATAGTTCAAGATGGTGTGCGTGAGTAGTGTACTATAGTAGTTTGTGCGCACAGGGGTATTTATGGAGGTTGCGGCCAGCCGGCCTGGTGATGGCGGATCGGTGAGCTTGACGTGTAGAGGAATGGAGATGGTGAATGGAAAGGAGCTGAGCTGAGGTCATGGAAAATGACGGCCACCGTTCCTTCCTTGGGCCGGCAAATCAAGACGTGGCAGCCGGCAGGTGCCGCTAGCTATTTCCAGCAGATGGGTCTCACAGTCACAGGCTCACAGCTGGGCGTGTAGTGTAGAATCACCAAGTGGAAAAACTGACGCTAGCTCTCGCAGCTGGGATTCGATTCGTGAAGAAGATGGGCCTCGCTAGTGACCGTGAACCGTGAAGCGGGGCGAGCGAATCTGACGGCCGCGGTCGGTGTTATTTAGCCAACGGGAGAACCTGAACTCAGATATATATACGAACCCAAAGTCCCTAAAAAAGGGCAACAGAGCCGACCGATTGATTACTCCAGTCCGTCCGGACGGCAAGAAGAAGAGGTCAGGTTGAAACTTGCCTTCCAGGTTGCAGATGAAGGCCGCTTCGTATCAACGCCACCCAACGAACGAGCGCAGCCGCCACCACATGGCTACGTGTGCCCCGCTTGTGGAAATTCCAGTTTTAGGTGAAAAAGTCAACAATGCCATCAAAAATTAACGGCCAGATTTTACTCATACTGCTCACCCCCTCTCAGCGGTATAAGCTACCGTAAAAACTCTAATTATACATGCGAGGCACGTGAGCATACACAAAAATTAAACGACCCAGTGATCCAATCACGCTCACCCTGGACTTCCCCACTAGCCATGCCAATCTACAATGCTTCACCTTCCAATCGTTTGCATTCCACCACTGCATCAAAAGACCGAGCATCTCTAGCAAAGTCGTCATATAGGTCTGATCAGCATAATAGTCATCAATATCGTGATTTTGGCCTAAAAGGCCACTTTACTCTCGGTCATCATAATTTATGGAGTACGCTCCATATACAATCCACGAGGCTTCATATTTGGAGGCTAGCGCGGGAGGGAAGTTTCAGCTCCCTCCTCGCCTTGTGATGTCTACTACACAACTTCTATTTTTGTAGACTTTGTTGGCCTTCAAACGCAGAGTTTGTAGTACATTAGCAAATTTTCTCAAATGGATGACCTAATATTTATCAATTTGCTGGAGGTATAAGATTATTGTATTCTCCTCTTAAGCGACCCCGCAATAAGATATAAGAAGCCTCTTGTGTCCCCAATACACTAATACAGTTGTCAATTATATGTGTACTAGTTCAGTGAAGAGATCGATAAATTTGATGGTACATAGGTAATATGGATGGTGGTAATATTTTTGCAATTTCTAGATATTTAAAGTAGCAAGGTAACAATATGAAAACATGACTTAAACCAGGTCTACAATGCTTGGAAAAGATGCCCAGGGTTTATAGCTTTCACTAGTGTCAACTCCCAAGTCCCAACATGATAACTTCACTCATAAATGATACAATCTCACAAAAAAATGTTGGATCAATTCCAGAAGTGATAAAGTAGGCATGGATTGGCTCACCTTTAGGTTTGTCTTTCTAATCTACAAGGCACACCCCAATGTCACCCCAGGCAGCCTCAAAAATGATACTAGACAATCACCTTATGATCTATATCGTTCAATATTTCTCTAACGAGTCATTGTAATGTCACTACAGATGTCTCCAGGGATTATACTACATATAAATCACATAATATTATTAACTCCTTAAGTTCAAGAAAATAACATGAACAAGATTTAATCCATAAAGGTACTCATCCAAAGAGGTACATCATACAATTCAACTAGTCATCAATGCCCAAGATCATAATCATCCTGGTAATTCGTAATATCAAGGAGTTACTTAAAGGGGACTACTCTCAGATCACCATGGGAGCAGCAAGGCTTGACGTAGGGGTTGAAGATGAAGGTTTCATATGACACGAAGACAGATTAGAGAGAAAACAAACATCGCCTTGAAAATGTGATGTAGTGGGGGGCAAAAAATCGTTGATGGATCGGAGGTTGTTATGGGAGGTATATGTAAGCCACCGGCCACCGAAGGCACCCAGGAGGACCCCGCAGGCCCTAGGCCCCCTGGGTGCCAGGGTGCCTACACTAGGAGCCTAGGCAATGGAGGAGCGCCCCCTGGAGTGGGCCTTGCACATGGTCCACTCCGGGCAAAATACTTGAAAACTATTTTTTCTAATATTATTCGAGGACTCTATGTGATGTTTTCCTGAAATTCCAAAAACACCAAAAACAGAAACATGCACTGGATTAATATGCTCAATAGAAGGTATTAAAAAATATGCCCAGAGTGTATGGATTGATAGCAAAGTAGCATGAAACCTGAAAAAATTATCGATATGTTTGATATGTATCAGCATCCCCAATCACCTCAGGATCCATACAAATAGCTGGTCCTCGAGCATGTAGATGACAACAAAAGAAAAGTTTATGGATATGAATGGTACCAATCATGATCTTGGTCAACTGATGTAACACTTACGATGAGTCTAAAGTAATAAAAAAAATGTTTGGCAAATGTCTATATTAACAATCTTCAACTATCTCAACGCATACAAAAGAAGGCCCCACATAGTCTTTGATAAAAAAATGCAACAAGTCAAAGTCACCACTGCCAAAGGTTTCGAATGAATGTAAAGTTTATTGGGTAAACAATGATAATCATTAATGCAAGGTATATTAACATGGCAATCACTTCTAGGCTAACCCTCAATACAAGACCAAATACAATCACTTGTTGTATGTTTGCTCTATTTCACAATCTTACCTTCTTCAGAATTTGAGCGCAATTGTGAGTTTATGCCATAATGAAGGCAAAGAGAAATTAATTTTGTGGGTTTCAAAGAAGTGAAAAACAAGAAGTCTCGCTACAATGCAGTTGTCCATTAGGAAAAGAGGAAGACCTTATGATAGATATTGGGAAAGGAGTAGGCATTGCCATACAACTAGGATGCACCTGGAGCTAAATATGAATGAAATCTCTCCTATGAACTAATGCAAGTGTATCAACCTTGCTTGCTCATGAAGATCTAGAGCTCATTTGAGGAAGCTCATCATTGGAATATAAAAATCAAGTTCTATAATGTGAAATCCCCCACTAGTGTACATGAAACTCATGAACTGTCAACAATGAAATGCAATGAAGTCGTGCTACTTTGAAACAACTATGGAAAATTACTACTATGAGCACTTGGCGCTACTTTGAAGCACTTTTACATGTGTACTCCAAAAAGGGTAATGGTATCGCGCCTTCTCTCTCTTACATTGTTTTGGTGTCTCTTTGGCACATTTTTTATTTGGATCCTTTCTCTTTTCTTATTTTTTTCTCCCAAGGTAGAAGCAACACCTTACAATAATGATCATTACACTTTTCTCAACTTCATCTAAATGCAAGCATAACTCTTGTTATGAACATGAAAGATCTCTCGATATGGTGCCTCTCGCGTTGTACCAGAATGAGCAATTGCCACATCCCAAATTAGAAATGTGGAAAAATAAATTATGACCATGTTTTTTTTAATTTTGCTTATGATTGCTTGATCTTAGCTAGTTCTGACTAGGAGTTGATTGATTTGAGTGAAATTGTCGCACAAAATAAAATGTTGGAATTATTCAAAACCCTAAATTGTCATTTAGGGATGATTTATAAATGCCAAAATGGAGCTACAAAATTGTTTGAGACTGCTATCAAGTATTTCTTGGTTGGAACTATTTTTTTATAAAATCCAAAATATTAATCGAAACCCTAAATTCAGTTTGGGGTTTAAAATGAACCCTGACAGAATTTAGGCAGATTCTTTTATGGAATTTAGGGAGTAAATTGATATCCATAAAATAGGAAGACAATTCAAATATTTAATTTGGTCAGAAAAGTATTTTTAAGAAGTACCAAATAATAATTTGAGACTCAAATTTTTTTCCCAGGTTGAATGGAGAGAATTTTACTTTTGAATCAATTCAATCAAAAGGGAATAATTACATTATTTCAAATAAGGGTACCAATTTTATTTTTACAGGAAATCTTTTTTCCTTAAGTCCTAAGTATTAATATAATGCTATGTAATTCTTCCTCAAATAATTTGGAGCAATTTGGTTTTTGAATCAAATTGAAATTCAAAATTGAGAAAAGAAAACAAAAAAAAGAACGAAAAGGAAAAGGCCCAGCCGGTTGAGGCTGCCAGCCAGCCCAGCTAGCGCACAGCGCGCAGTGTAGCCCAGCCGAGGCAGCTACTTAAGTGCGAAATACCCCTAAAAAACTGAATTGCGAAATCCTAAAGAAAAGCTACTTAAGTGCGAAGCAGTACGCGCCGTGTTTGAACAAGCGTTGTGCGCAATTAATTCGCTCTCGTCGTTGTCACAGGAGATCGTCGTGTAGGTTAGCTCAGTGACAGATTGCTGCCCATAATGAGGTTGTTCTCAAACATTGTTTTAAGATTATCAATGGTGCAATTTGAGAAGTCCATCGAGCAGAAATGGTATACAATTCTTTTTGTTTTCATTATTTTCTTTCCTTTTGGCACAATCACATTCTAGGGCCAATAGAACGTGCATGATTTAGTAGTGATCGAGGATCGTCGTGGGGGCACAAGTCATCCATAACAATTATGGTCTCAACCATTTTCGCTGACAAGCTCTAACTTTAATCATACATATTGAAAAAAGTAATCACAGCTCGAGTAAGTCGAGCAAGTTCAAACAAATCGAAGAAGAATCACAGCTTGAGTAAGTTCAAAAATTGAACACGAATCACAGCTCGAGTAAGTTCAAACAAATTGAAAAAGGATCACACCACGTGGCATGCGCGGTCAGTCATCTTCAAATCGGTAAAAAAAACACTGAAAAGGAATCACAACTCGATTTGCTAATGTGTTTCAGCGAGAAAATACATTACAAGTTCGTGCGCACCGCTCTAGGTCATCATACTTGTATAATCTTCGTAGTAATAACTTCCAACGAGAGAAGGAAACGGAAGGAGGATATCAAAGAGTCATTGTATCTTCAATCAATCATTACGACGTGAAGGGCAACCCTACCCACTAATTAACTCACACCATCTCCGTGTACATACGTGTCTACAGAGCCTTGCAAGCCGATCAACCGATCGAAGCTGTCCGCCGGCGACGTACGTAGCTAGTGGCCGGCGCCCCTGTTGCTGGGACCGGCCGGCAGCCTCGGCATGAGCATCCCCACTGTCTCCCTCGCTTTCTCCGTGACCACCACCATCGACGCCGCAGGGTACACCGCCGAGCCGCGCCCGCTCCTCCCCACCGGCTCCGGCCGCGCCTCGCCAACAAGGCCCGCCCCGGCGACCAGAACGAAGACCACGAGCACGGCGAGAGCCACCGTGTGCCGCCCCGACGATGCCATCATGCACACAGCTGGCGAGGATCGATCAAGTGGTGTAGCTTCGCGCCCGAACCCTGGAGAAAACGTACTTGACGCGCGCGAGTTTGCACTGGCTGTGCTTTTGGACTGACTGGTGTAGCGTCCGTGAGCACCGTGTACAAGGGTATTTATAGAGGTGGCGGCCGACCGGCCTGGTGTACTACGTGCTGGTGGTCGGGTGAGGTTGCCAATGGCGCGTGAGCTGAGGCGCTGACCAAGTGACCAATCGGCATGGAGAAATTGAAGGTGAGAACAAAGGGTTCGAACCAGAGGTGCACTGATTCTATTCCAGTGGGCTGTCTGCGAAGAAGAGGAAAGGTGCATTGAGGACGTAGGTGCTGGCTGCTGCCGTGCTCGCTCCGATTAAGATTAGGTTAGATGCCGGCCGCTCGCCATTTTCGGCCGATGTGTCTCACAGTCACAGCTGGACGTACGTGTGTGTGTCGAGTCGGTATAAATAGAAAAACTGACGCTAACTCTGTTTTCAGTGTGATGTTTACGGAGACGAAAGGGCCGTTTGCCTCGGTGGCTTTGCCTTAATCTGAGATTCTTGTCGTGAAGATCGGCACGCCACACCTTGGCCTTGACAATACAGTGGGCGAGCGAACCTGACGAGCGCGCTCGGTGTTCTTAGCCTTCAAGGAGAAGCTGAAATCAAACGCGTCAAACTGCAGTGCAGCGCAGAGCTGTATGCAGGTGAAGCTCCATCCGTTCTGCATGCCGGCTACGCTTGGCTGCATTGTATGAGAACTCCACTAATTAAGATGCAAGTTCTTCTTATTGCAAGAGCTCTTTTATGGTACCCGGGGATAAATATTGGCCATCCATTTGTTAAATCCAATGGTGGCCACCTATCTATACTGCTCCAATAGCCAGTGTTTAGCGAAACACTCAAAGCTATAGATACGTACACACAAAAAACCAGCTTAAAAAGCGCCGACACCTGCCTGGCAACAGCACATTCGAAGAAGTGGAAAACAAACTCTATCTCAGTGCAATGCACACATACTTTAAGCCACATGTTATAATTTTGCTCTGTGAAAAAAGCCACAAGAAGCCCTGAATTCTAGGATGAACTTTGACCTGCCAAACGGAAGGTGTATATATATAGGTTGAACTCATCTGGAATTAATAACTGGTTTGGAACCCTCCCTTACGATATACCTCTTGACCCAACAGCCAATCAAGAAGATCAGGTTGGGATTCCCAAGCCACCACATTCTTTCTTTGTACATACGGAGAGCCAATTGGCTAGATGAACCTTTTTCTCTCCTAAACTATCACTCCACAGGCAGTAAGACTAGCCATAATGGGCAGTAACATAAACTAGTAACATGTACTCCCTCCGTCCTGAAAAACATGTCGCACATGTAGTTCATTGCTAATTTTGCAAAAAAGCCCTCATAGTTTCAAAACCGTCGCAAACAAGTCCTTCCACCCTGTCTTCTTCCTCCGCCGTCCCCCGTGCGTCGCCAGGGGCTGGCGCCGCCAAGCTACACGATTTGTCGCCCATCAGCAAGTGCTCCGACGCCGTCGTGCCTCCGTCGCCACGTACCTTCAATGTCGTTGCCAAGTACCTGCTCCGCCACCACCGCCCTGACCTGCCGCCGCCGCGATCACCTCCCACCACGGCTACCTGTGTGGGCGTCACCGGAATTTCCCACCATGATCCGGTGGAGCAGGAGCTCCCTCTCATCGTCCTCGAGCTACCGCGATTCCTCCTCCAGCTCCCGCGAGTCCACCTTGAGCTACCTCCCGTGCGCCACCGCGATCCCTCCCGCCGTGATCCCCTACGGGCATCGCCGGAACCAGCCTCCACGATCCGGTGGATAGGAGCTCGCGCGTGTCCCCCTCTATCTCCCTCGAGTCCTCTTCGAGCTCCCATGCGCCGCCGTGCTGCTCCTTCTCCTCTGTCCGCGTGCCCGCACGGCTGTTTCTCCTCTGCTTCTCCCCTGTCGCCGGTGGAGCTAGACCGTGATGTTGCTGCTCCTCCGCCCGTGTTGATGTTGCTGCTCCTATGCCCGTGACCATGCCGTGTTGCTGATCCAATTGAATGTGCTGCTGCTGCTCCTCTGCCTGTGTTGATGCTGCTGATCCTCTGCCCGTATTGTTGTTGTTGCTGCTAATTGCAATCTGAAGAATTGCTACCTAAAAATTCAGAGACAATATCATCAGAGAAGGTACTCCATCAGAGTAAAATTGCTACCTAAAAATTTGTCAAATTGATTTACTGTTAACTGAATCATGACAACGCCAATCATGGAGCGCACTCAATCATGTAGGACTACATTCATTGTTATACAGAAACTGTCGTTGATCATTGTGATAATACGTGTCCTAGCTCTAATGCTCTCTGAACACTCTGTACATTCATTGTTCCCAGCCAATTTTGATTCCAATCAAAGTGTTGTTTGGACTGGCAAAACAAACAAAGATCACTCCAATTCTGAACAAACAGCTGGTTTAGATTATCTGAAATGCCTATATCAGATGATATTCCTCCAATAAATCCATTTTCAGCAACATCAATGATTTCAGCTGGTTTAGATTATTTGAGGAGCAGCTTCATTTCTTAGTCATAACATGCTGTTACAAAGGAGCAACTTCATAACATGGTGTTTTTGAAGTTTGGAGTACAAAATTCAGTTTGATACTGCCAATTTGGAGTACTGTTTGCAATTTATGAAAGCAACTTCTGTAAAATGGCTATGTTTAGTGAAAACATCACCAGACTGTTAAAATTCAGTTAAAAGATCTATACCTTGATGCAGACTAAAGGGAGTAGGTTAACTGATCTGGTCCTGTGGCTGGTCGAACTATACCATGCCAAAGTATTTCCTGTAGAGAGAGAAAACAAAAATAAGCAAACATAAATTGATTGGAATGTGATGTAGTTTCAGTTAACTGACAACAAGAATTGTGCAAAATAGTGTTAACTGAATTCTTTTCAGTAAAGGGGAGTATGATCTTAGTTTACATTGCCATCAGAGATTCACACATGATCCCCTAATTATTTTGTGTGTGGTGATGGAGGGGATTCATCAAACACAAATGCATGCATGTTGGTTGCACATATCTTATCTCAGGATGTACTCACAGTTATTGATCAGTGTTAACTGAATTCTTTTCAGTAAAGGGGAGTAGAAAGTTCTGATCACAATTATTGATGCTAATTCACTAGGAGTAGTTTATATGCAAAGGTAATAAATCAATTTTGATTCTATTGATAGGAGTATATTTTTCTTGACACTTTTCTACCATAGGCATGGTACTATGAGCAAGTAAAATTTAGCAAAACTACTCTAACTAGAGTAAAATTCTGTTAACTACTCTAACTAGAGAAAATGGCTTATGGTTAGAGCAAAGTGTTTGGCTGCCATGGCAGCCTTTCTATAAATGGTGCCATGGCAGCCATTTGTAGAAAGGCTGCCATGGCAGCATTTCTTGTTTGGCTACCGTGGCAACCAAACTAGAAATGGTGCCATGGCACCTATTTCTTGTTTGACTTGCATACTCATTTTATGTGTGCATATTCTTGTTATAGTACCATGGTGTACTCATCTTTTGTCATTGATGGCAGGAAACATAACTATGGATTTGAACTTGATGCCTCAAAAGGAAGAACATGAAACTATTGATTTGAACTTGATGCCTTAAGAGGAAGACGATGAAGGTATTAATTTGAATTGGATCCCTGAAGAGGAGGAACATCAAGTGGCAGATAATGGAGCTATGGATTTGAACTTGATGCCTCAAGACGAAGACAATGAAGCTATGAATCGGATGCCTCAAGAAGATGAAGGGCAAGAGGATGAAGCTCAAGAGGAAGAGGATGAAGTTATGAATTTGATACTTCAAGAGAAAAGAAGAGAATTGTCAGATAAGGAGAGGCATGGTGTTTACTTCGCCTTGCTGGTAATCGAGCTCAGAGATGGGTCTGTTCAACCAGACGACAAGCTGCTAGTCTCAAACCTGTTGGACATAAGTGTACGATCTGTTGAAAGAATCTGGGAAGATGCCAAAAAGCAAATTTCCGATGTCAAATAAGTAGATATCTCAAGCAAGAAGCCAGGAAGGTCCGACCGAAAGAGAAAGGGGCTGGATCTAGCGAGGACCTCAACAATCCCACTGAATAAAAGAAGGACTATTCAATCTCTGGCACGGTCTCTAGGTGTGGCCCGATCAACCCTACATAAGAGGTTCCAGTTGAATGAGCTCAACCGCATCACAAGCACCGTGAAGCCTCACCTCAAGCTAGAGAACAAGCTTGCGAGATTGAAATTTTGTATGTCCATGGTCGATGACAATTCGATCTCAACTTCTCGGGCTATGTTCAAACCAATGACGAATATGGTTCACATCGATGAGAAGTGGTTTGACATGACGAGAGTGAAGAATAGTTACTATGTACTTCCAGGAGAACCTGAACCGAAGCGCACCGTGTCAAACACTCACAGCATTGGGAAGGTAATGTTCCTCACAGCTGTTGCCAGGCCTCGATATAACAATGAGGGGGATCTAACATTCGATGGGAATATCGGCATTTGGGCATTTGTCGAAGAGACTGAGGCGAAGCGGACAAGTCAGAACAGAACAAAGGGAACAAAAGTGTTGACATCAGTGAAAGTAACCAGGCCTGTGTGCAGAGATTATCTAATCAATAAGGTTATCCCGACAATTTGGGATAAGTGTCCTGATGATGATGAGGGAGCAACAATATTCATCCAACAGGATAACACAAAGCCTCATGTCCTTCCCAATGATGTAGCTTCTCGAGAAGCTGTGGAACAAAATAATCTTGACATCCGATTGCTACAACAGCCCCCAAATAGCTCTGATTTAAATTGTTTGGACCTTTGCTTCCATAACTCTTTCCAGTCTCTAACCGACTGCAGGTCACCTACAAACATCCAGAAACTGGTACAGGGTGTGGAAGAGGAATTCGAGAACTACGATCCCGACAAGTTGCACAGAAGCTTTATCACATTAGAAGAAGTTATGTTTGAAGTTATGAAAGACAAAAGAGGAAATCAATATAAGTTGCCCCACTTGCACAAGAATCGCTTTCAGAATGCTGGAATGGAAATAATCAGTGTATATTGTGACAGTCAGATAGTTGTTGATACTAGGGCCACTATAGAAGAAATGGAAATTGCAATAGGAAAAGAAAATGAAAGGAAATAATTAGCTAGAGAAGGGAAAAGAAAGAAAAGTAAAGGGAAGGGAAGGGAAGAAGTGGCCAGAGAAAGGAAAAGAATGTAGTCAAGAGGGGACAAAGAGGCCCTTATGTCATGTAGTCAGGTGCTCCTTGTGTATGTCTTGTGTAATCTTGTGTCAAGAGGGGACAAAGATGCCCTTATGTCATGCCCTTGTGTATGCCTTGCCTAATCCTTGTATATAAACTCCTTGTTGGAATTTATTGGAATTTGGGTTATTTGGAATTTGAATTATTTGAATTGATTTGGATTAATTTTAGTTATTTGAATTAATTTAAAAATATTTGGATTATGCAATCCAATAATCCAAACCTTGGCACTCGCGGATAAAGTTGCCGAGCAGCCTTTCGCTTTGTTGCCCCAAACAGCTGGTTGCCCCATGCCCATGTTCCAAAACCCATGGGGGAAACTGAAAGGGGCCCAACTTTCACCTACATGTGTTAAACAACAATGTTTCCTTGAGCAGAATTCAGTGAACAAGAGTTGATAACCTAACATACTAATTGTACAGTCCTCATTTTGTTTCTGAAGATTGCGTTGCATGTTATGGTACAGACTGTCATGTGAGCATACAAAGATGAACAATTAGGGAGTTGGCTTTACAGATTTCTGGACACTGCACTTGTTAAGATTTCCATGTTTCACTAGTCCATCAGGACTTTGTGGAAGATGGATAAGAGCTGATCAGGTCAACTAACCCTCTGCTTGTTTTGACGGTGGTCTGACAGATCAACTAACTCTTTTTTCTTAGACAGAGAGGTGCTATCAACCAATTTTACTAGAGACACTATGTAGTAGCTTTTCACCCACCTAGAGTTAAATATACCACAACTACTCCATGCGATGGTCTTGAAATCTTAAGTCCAAGAAATCTACCAGAACTAAAATGATGCAACAATTTGTTCTAAAGTGAATCACATTGATGCAACAATGATGGCAGGATAATTTGAACCAGTTTTGTGCCGAATTGCTGTGCATTTATGCAGAAAGATAGGCCAGGAGGCAAAACTATGCTGAATTGATGTGCAATAAAGATAGGCCAGGAGGCAAATATTTTCTATGGTCCTGGCAAAAGCAGTGTCACCCAGTAGTGGGCAAATCAACAGATGCTTTGACCATTTTTTTTGTAGATGAGGGGATTAGCATGAAAGGCTGCTTCACTAGCACCTTCATCTTTTGCTTTAATTGATTAATAAGTTAAGCAAAGCTTTTGTCGGACCAGGCAATCTGCATGTAAAGATATTTGCATCAATGGTGCATTTTGAGGGAGAGGGACAGAGGAGACAAGACACTGGCCCTGAGTGGCTGAGCTGCTGAGCTTACCTTGGGTATGTATGATCATTCCTTTCCTCTCATTAAAGTGGAGAGGAAAGGATAATATAATAGCAATGATGCAGCAATTTGTTCTAAAGTGAATCACATTATTCTACTGGATCTACAGTGAACAAATTTATTTGGATTAATTTGAATTAATCAGAATAATGCAGTTCAGAAACAAACTTGGCTGAAAATTCAGTCATTCTAGAATTTGCTTCAGTTAGTTTACTCCTAAAATTCAGTAAACAACTACTCTGCATACATGCTGGAGATCAACATCAACAGCTACTCTGCATATTTTCCAAGATGTCTCAAAGATATGCACACTACTTTTTTACACACAACAAACAGAACTTTTTTGCATCTAAGAAAACCTCATGGATTGTTAACAGTTTCTTTTGGTGCACAATTCAAACAGAAAAATGACAGTACAAGCAGATCTTCGGCACTCCAATTTCTTTCAGTTTTGACAGCTTATTTTCAGTTTCAAAATGGAAAATACTGTTCTTCAGCACTCTAATTTTACAAACTGAAAATAGCAGCACCAAGAATTGAGCATAACATGATTGTTGTGAATTGCCATATACTCCTACAGGTCAACATGTGTATCAACTTTATTGGCTATAATTTTGTTGATCAACATGAACTACAGGTCATTGTTCTCCTTTGTACTAGAGCATCTCTGTATAATACAGACTTGAGTATAACAAGAGCATCAACTACCGAACCATGAACTTGAGTATATCTTCAACAAATAATTACTGAAGCACATGAACTTGAGTTTACTCAGAAAAGTGGTACCTTTTCACTCAGAGTTGATTTGTCAATTGCAGTACTAGGGAGCAAGCACAAAGACTACCTCTTTTTCCTCACCCATCCATCTCCATATCCATCCCCGAGCGCCACCTCGTCTCCGGTCACTTCCACTGCCGACAGGGTCATTGATTCAAGCTTCTCCCTCGCGCGCGCGTATACCCTACTCTCCTCGCAGCTCACCTCCCATGTCATGCATACCGACTAGCTCCAGAAATCATTCATTCACCTATCTTCTCGCTTGCCGACAACCTCCCCTGACCTGAATATAGACGAGCGCATTGGTGCTCTGCTTCGCCGCCATCGGCGGGCGTGCACATCGGAGCCTCGCTGTTTGACCGCTCCAATCCGGCCACTCAATCCAACTGAGCTCATCTCCTTCCTCTCCGCCAAGGCACCTCCACTCCGGCGACTCAATCCATCCCGTCAATTGCACTAGAAAGCAACTCAATCCATCCCGTCAATTGCAGTAGAAAGCAACTCAATCCATCCCGTCAATTGTAGTAGCAAGCACAAAAGGGGCACCTGAGCTCCTCCACCTTGGTCGATGATGTCTACTACACAACCTTCTTCTTGTAGACGTTGTTGGGCCTGCAAGTGCACAGGTTTGTAGGACAGTAGCAAATTTCCCTCAAGTGGATGACCTAAGGTTTATCAATCCGTAGGAGGCGTAGGATGAAGATGGTCTCTCTCAAGCAACCCTGCAACCAAATAACAAAGAGTCTCTTGTGTCCCCAACAGACCCAATACAATGGTAAATTGTATAGGTGCACTAGTTCGGCGAAGATATGGTGATACAAGTGCAATATGGATAGTAGATAATAGTTTTTGTAATCTGAAATAATAAAAATAGCAAGGTAGCAAGTGATAAAAGTGAGCATAAACGGTATTGCAATGTGTTGAAACAAGGCCTAGGGTTCATACTTTCACTAGTGTAAGTCATCTCAATAATACTAACATAATTGGATCACATAACTATCCCTCAACATGCAACAAAGAGTCACTCCAAAGTCACTAATAGCGGAGAATGAACGAAGAGATTATGGTAGGGTACGAAACAACCTCAGAGTTATTCTTTCCAATCAATCCGTTGGGCTATTCCTATAAGTATCACAAACAGCCCTAGAGTTCGTACTGGAATAACACCTTAAGACACAAATCAATCAAAACCCTAATGTCACCTAGATACTCCAATGTCACCTCAAGTATCCGTGGGCATGATTATACGATATGCATCACACAATCTCAATTCATCTATTCAACCAACACATAGAAACCCAACGAGTGCCCCAAAGATCTACCGGAGAATCACGACGAAAACGTGTGCCAACCCCTATGCATAGGTTCATGAACCCGCAAGTTGGTCACCTTAACATACATCAACTGGCACGCGGTATCCCATTGTCACCACAGATATCCACGGTAAGACATACATCAAGTGTTCTCAAATCTTTAAAGACTCAATTCGATAAGATAACTCCAAAGGGGAAACTCAATTCATTACAAGAGAGTAGAGGGGGGAAGAAACATCATAGGATCCAAATATAATAGCAAAGCTCGCGATACATCAAGATCGTATCATCTCAAGAACACGAGAGAGAGAGAGGGATCAAACACATAGCTACTGGTACATACCCTCATCCCCGAGGGAGAACTACTCCCTCCTCGTCATGGAGAGCACCGGAATGATGAAGATGGACACCGGTGAGGGTTCCCCCCTCCGGCAGGGTGCCGGAACAGGTCTAGATTGGTTTTCGGTGGCTACGGAGGCTTCTGGCGGCGGAACTCCCGATCTATTGTGCATTATGGAAGTTTTAGGTCACGTGGGTATATATGGGTGCAGGGAGGACGTCGGAGGAGCCACGGGGGTCCCACGAGACAGGGGGCGCGCCCTAGGGGGGGTGGCGCCCCCCACCCTCATGAGCACCTCGTGTCTCCTCAGACGTGGGGTCCAAGTTCATCAGGTGTGTTTCCTTCCAAAAATAACTTCTCCAGTTGATTTCGTTCCGTTTCGACTCCATCTGATATTCCTTTTCTTCGAAACACTGAAATAGGCATAAAACAACAAATCTGGGCTGGGCCTCCGGTTAATAGGTTAGTCCCAAAAGTAATATAAAAGTGGATAATAAAGCCCAATATTGCCCAAAACAGTAGATAATATAGCATGGAGCAATCAAAAATTATAGATACGTTGGAGACGTATCAAGCATCCCCAAGCTTAATTCCTGCTCGTCCTCGAGTAGGTAAATGATAAAAAAGAATTTTTGATGCGGAGTGCTACTTGGCATAATTTTAATGTAATTCTTCTTAATTGTGGAATGAATATTCAGATCCAAAAGATTCAAGACAAAAGTTCATATTGACATAAAAATAATAATACTTCAAGCATACTAACATAGCAATCATGTCTTCTCAAAATAACATGGCTAAAGAAAGCTATCCCTACAAAATCATATAGTCTAGCTATGCTCCATCTTCACCACACAAAGTATGTTAATCATGCACAACCCCGATGACAAGCCAAGCAATTGTTTCATATTTTTTATGTTCTCAAACTTTTTCAATCTTCACGCAATACATGAGCGTGAGCCATGGACATAGCACTATAGGTGGAATAGAATGGTGGTTGTGGAGAAGACAAAAAGGGAGAAGATAGTCTCACATCAACTAGGCGTATCAACGGGCTATGGAGATGCCCATAAATAGATATCAATGTGAGTGAGTAGGGATTGCCATGCAACGGATGCACTAGAGCTATAAGTGTATGAAAGCTTAACAAAAGAAACTAAGTGGGTGTGCATCCAAGTTGCTTGCTCACGAAGACCTAGGGCATTTTGAGGAAGCCCATCATTGGAATATACAAGCCAAGTTCTATAATGAAAGATTCCCACTAGTATATGAAAGTGACAACATAGGAAACTCTCTATCATGAAGATCAAGGTGCTACTTTGAAGCACAAGTGTGGTAAAAGGATAGTAGCATTGTCCCTTCTCTCTTTTTTTCTCTCATTTTTTTATTTGGGCCTTTTCTCTTCTTTTTTTGGCCTCTTTTCTTTCTCTTTTTTTATTTGGGCTTCTTTGGCCTCTTTTATTTATTTTTCGTCCGGAGTGTCATCCCGACTTGTGGGGGAATCATAGCCTCCATCATCCTTTCCTCACTGGGACAATGCTCTAATAATGATAATCATCACACTTTTATTTACTTACAACTCAAGAATTACAACTCGATACTTAGAACAAGATATGACTCTATATGAATGCCTCCGGCGGTGTACCGGGATATGCAATGAATCAAGAGTGACATGTATGAAAGAATTATGAACGGTGGCTTTGCCACAAATACTATGTCAACTACATGATCATGCTAAGCAATATGACAATGATGAATGTGTCATGATAATGGAACAGTGGAAAGTTGCATGGCAATATATCTCGGAATGGCTATGGAAATGCCATAATAGGTAGGTATGGTGGCTGTTTTGAGGAAGGTATATGGTGGGTGTATGGTACCGACGAAAGTTGCGCGGTACTAGAGAGGCTAGCAATGGTGGAAGGGTGAGAGTGCGTATAATCCATGACTCAACATTAGTCATAAAGAACTCACATACTTATTGCAAAAATCTATTAGTTATCGAAACAAAGTACTATGCGCATGCTCCTAGGGGGATAGATTGGTAGGAAAAGACCATCGCTCGTCCCCGACCGCCACTCATAAGGAAGACAATCAATAAATAAATCATGCTCCGACTTCGTCACATAACGGTTCACCATACGTGCATGCTACGGGAATCACAAACTTCAACACAAGTATCTCTCAAATTCACAATTACTCAACTAGCATGACTCTAATATCACCATCTCCATATCTCAAAACAATTATCAAGTATCAAACCTCTCTTAGTATTCAACACACTCATAAGAGAATTTTATTATTCTTGAATACCTAGCATATTAGGATTTTAAGCAAATTACCATGCTATTAAGACTCCCAGAATGATATAAGTGAAGCATGAGAGTTCATCTATTTCTTCAAAATAAAACTACCACCATGCTCTAAAAGATATAAGTGAAGCACTAGAGCAAATGACAAACTACTCCGAAAGATATAAGTGAAGATCAATGAGTAGTCGAATAATTATGCAACCATGTGAAGACTCTCTAACATTTAATAATTCCAGATCTTGGTATTCTATTCAAACAGCAAGCAAAGCAAAAAAAATGACATCTAAGAACAGCAAACATCATGTGAAGAAGCAAAAACTTAGGATCAACCGATACTAACCGATAGTTGTTGAAGAAGAAAGGTGGGATGCCAACCGGGCATCCCCAAGATTAGATGCTTGAGACTTCTTGAAATATTATCTTGGGGTGCCTTGGTCATCCCCAATCTTGAGCTTTTGTGTCTCCTTAATTCCTCTCATATCCCGGTCTCCCTAAATCTCGAAAGCTTCATCCACACAAAACTCAACAAGGACTCGTGAGATAAGTTAGTATAAACCATTGCCAAAACCTTATCATACTCTACTATAGCAAATCACTAAAATTATTATTCAACATTGCATACTAAATGCCTCTGCATATTTAATAGTCCTATCCTCAAATAGAATCATTAAAGAAGCAAACATATGCAAACAATGCAAACATAACAGCAATCTGCCTAAACAGGATAGTCTGTAAAGAATGCTGCAACATCCATACTTCCCTAGCTACAAAAATTATTAAATAAAATTCCCACTGTATTAAATTTATCAGAGATTAATATGCAAAAGGTTTCAAAATTTTATCACATTCTTACTTTTCTAGGGAATTATTGCAACAGCGGTAAACTTTCTGTTTTCAAACAGCAACATGTATACTTGTAACATAGGCATAGTAAAGACTATTAATGCCACTTTTATTGAAATAAAAGATGAAAAACATTGTTCTAAATAACAGTAAGCAAATCTTAACAAAATAAATTGATACTCCAAGCAAAACACATATCATGCGGTGAATAAAAATATAGCTCCACGTAAAGTTACCGATGAACGAAGACGAAAGAGGGGATGCCTTCTAGGGCAACCCCAAGCTTAGGCTCTTGGTTGTCCTTGAATATTACCTTGGGGTTCCTTGGGCATCCCCAAGCTTAGGCTCTTGCCACTCCTTATTCCATAGTCCATCGAATCCTTACCCAAAACTTGAAAACTTCACAACACAAAACTTAACAGAAAACTCGTAAGCTCCGTTAGTATAAGAAAATAAATCACCACTTCAAGGTACTGTAATGAACTCATTATTTATTTATATTGGTGTTAAACCTAATGCATTCCAACTTCTCTATGGTTTATAAACTATTTTACTGGCCATAGATTCATCAAAATAAGCAAACAACACACGAAAAGCAGAATCTGTCAAAAACAGAATAGTCTGTAGTAATCTGGATCAAACGTATACTTCTGGAACTCATAAAATTCTCAAATAAATTTCTGGACCTGATTAATTTATCTATTAATCATCTTCAAAAATAATTAACTAAATATAACTCTCCAAATAAAAATAGCAGCAATTCTCGTGAGCGCTAAAGTTTCTGTTTTTGACAGCATGATCAACAAGACTTTCCCCAAGTCTTTCCAAGGGTTCTACTTGGCACAAACACTAATTAAAAGCATAAAACCACATATAAACAGAGTCTAGATGAATTATTTATTATTAAACAGGAACAAAAAGTAAGGAACTAAAATAAAATTGGGTTGCCTCCCAATAAGCGCTATCGTTTAACGCCTCTAGCTAGGCATGATGATTTCAATGATGCTCACATTAAGGGTAAGAATTGAAACATAAAGAGAGCATCATGAAGAATATGACTAGCACATTTAAGTCTAACATGCTTCCTATGCATAGGGATTTTGTGAGCAAACAACTTGTGGGAACAATAATCAACTAGCATAGGAAGGCAAAAGCAAGCATAACTTTGAAACTTTAAGCACATAGAGAGGAAACTTGGTATTATTGCAATTCCTACAAGCATATGTTCCTCCCTCATAATAATTTTCAGTAGCATCGTGAATGAATTCAACAATATAACCAGCACCTAAAGCATTATTTTCATGATCTACAAGCATAGAAATTTTATTACTCTCAACATAAGCAAAATTCTTCTTAATCGGAATAGTGGGAGTATCATAAGAGACTTGAATACTATAAATAGTTTCCACATTAAAAGAGTAATGTTCAGAAAAAGGGTAATCATAATCATGACAAGTTTTATAAATATAATCACTACTTTTTATAGCATAAGTATCATCACAATAATCATCATAAGTAGGAGGCATGCTATCATCATTATAAACTTGCATATCAAAACTTGGGAGACTAAAAATATCATCATTATTAAACATAGCATCCCCAAGCTTGGGACAAACATTAATTGCAGCAAATATATTCTCAAATATGTCATCCTAATCAAACATAGCTTCCCCAAGCTTGGTCCTTTTTGTATCATAAGCATAATCACTCTCATAATTAATAGCATGGATAGCACCAATAGTATAGCAATTATTATATTCTTCCAAGCAAGTGCAAAAAAGATTTTCAAGATCATAAGAAGTATCATTATCTTCCACAATTATATTTTCATGAGGCACAATAGTAATAGGAGCAACTTTATTTGGGAGAGATACATTTTTACCTCTCTTCCTTTTTCTTTTCTTCTTCTTCACCACATCATGTGTGGGTTCAATCCTCTTTTTGGAGCTCCTTATTAATGAGATTGGTTGAATAGGAGGATCCTCCTCATTGCCTGATTCATCATAAGAAATAATAGGAGGATATTGGGAAGTCTCTTCCCTTTCATTAGTATTCTCTTCATCTTCTAATTGTTTTCTTTTCTTTATGTAGTTGGAAATATAAGGATTATCAATGCAATTCACCGCACAATACATATAAATTTTCTCTAGATCAAAATCAAGAACTCTATCAAGATTAAACTTTGGAATACCCTCAGTTATACGTTTCGTTTCTTCATAACCCAAAAGAAGGCTAAGCTCTTTATGATGCACAAGGGTAATCAAATTATCACAATGTTTGGACACGACTTGATCATGAAACAAATAGCATTGGAGCTTTAAATGACCATGTTCATTGCAAAGTTCACAAGGGGCACGAAAAATATTGAATCTTTCAGCACACTCATCTAGGCTTTCTTGCAACGATTTGGTTTCTAAGTACTTATGCCTCTTGCAATATCTATCTTCCTATTTGGTGTGTACTTGCAAACCCAGTCTACTCCACAAAAATTGACATGTTTATAGGAGGCATTTTCATCAGTACTAGTGCAATCATTATTAGTATTATGGATATTCAAACAATTCGTACTAACAACATTGCAATCATGCTCATCATTCAAATATTTAGTGCCAAACATTTTATAGATTTCTTCTTCTAGCACTTGAGCACAATTATCCTCTCCATCATAGTTACGAAAGATATTAAAAAGGTGAAGCGTATGAGACAAACTCAATTCCATTTTTTATAGTTTCTTTTATAAACTAAACTAGTGATAAAACAAGAAACTAAAAGACTCGATTACAAGATCTAAAGATATACCTTCAAGCACTCACCTCCCCGGCAACGGCGCTAGAAAAGAGCTTGATGTCTACTACACAACCTTCTTCTTGTAGACGTTGTTGGGCCTGCAAGTGCACAGGTTTGTAGGACAGTAGCAAATTTCCCTCAAGTGGATGACCTAAGGTTTATCAATCCGTAGGAGGCGTAGGATGAAGATGGTCTCTCTCAAGCAACCCTGCAACCAAATAACAAAGAGTCTCTTGTGTCCCCAACACACCCAATACAATGGTAAATTGTATAGGTGCACTAGTTCGGCGAAGAGATGGTGATACAAGTGCAATATGGATAGTAGATAATAGTTTTTGTAATCTGAAATAATAAAAACAGCAAGGTAGCAAGTGATAAAAGTGAGCGTAAACGGTATTGCAATGTGTTGAAACAAGGCCTAGGCTTCATACTTTCACTAGTGTAAGTCCTCTCAACAATACTAACATAATTGGATCACATAACTATCCCTCAACATGCAACAAAGAGTCACTCCAAAGTCACTAATAGCGGAGAATGAACGAAGAGATTATGGTAGGGTATGAAACCACCTCAAAGTTATTCTTTCCAATCAATCCGTTGGGCTATTCCTATAAGTGTCACAAACAGCCCTAGAGTTCGTACTAGAATAACACCTTAAGACACAAATCAATCAAAACCCTAATGTCACCTAGATACTCCAATGTCACCTCAAGTATCCGTGGGCATGATTATACGATATGCATCACACAATTTCAATTCATCTATTCAACCAACACATAGAACCTCAAAGAGTGCCCCAAAGATCTACCGGAGAATAACGACGAAAACGTGTGCCAACCCCTATGCATAGGTTCATGAACCCGCAAGTTGGTCACCTTAACATACATCAAGTGGCACGCGGTATCCCATTGTCACCATAGATATCCACAGCAAGACATATATCAAGTGTTCTCAAATCTTTAAAGACTCAATCCGATAAGATAACTCCAAAGGGGAAACTCAATTCATTACAAGAGAGTAGAGGGGGGAAGAAACATCATAGGATCCAAATATAATAGCAAAGCTCGCGATACATCAAGATCGTATCATCTCAAGAACACGAGAGAGAGAGAGAGAGATCAAACACATAGCTACTGGTACATACCCTCAGCCCTGAGGGAGAACTACTCCCTCCTCATCATGGAGAGCACCAGGATGATGAAGATGGCCACCGGTGAGGGTTCCCCCCTCCGGCAGGGTGCCGAAACAGGTCTAGATTGGTTTTCGGTGGCTACGGAGGCTTCTGGCGGCGGAACTCCCGATCTATTGTGTGTTATGGAAGTTTTAGGTCACGTGGGTATATATGGGTGCAGGGAGGACGTCGGAGGAGCCACGGGGATCCCACGAGACAGGGGGCGCGCCCTAGGGGGGGGGCGCCCCCCACCCTCGTGAGCACCTCGTGTCTCCTTTGACACGTGGTCCAAGTTCATCAGGTGTGTTTCCTTCCAAAAATAACATCTCCAGTTGATTTCGTTCCGTTTCAACTCCGTCTGATCTTTTCTTCGAAACACTGAAATAGGCATAAAACAACAAATCTGGGCTGGGCCTCTGGTTAATAGGTTAGTCCCAAAAGTAATATAAAAGTGGATAATAAAGCCCAATATTGCCCAAAACAATAGATAATATAACATGGAGCAATAAAAAATTATAGATATGTTGGAGACGTATCAGTCGACGACGTCATGGAGGGGGCGAGCTTCGTGGTCGAAGGTGAGGAGGTGGTTGACGATGGACAGAGGTGGAGAGCAAGGACTCCAGACAATGGTCTCCAAAAAATCAAACCTTCATGGCCAGCGAGCAAAGGGGAACGAGGCGGCGAGCGGAGACGACGGAAACCACCGCGTGGGGTGGCACAGGGGGGAGGTGGGAGCGGCGTGCGGCGGCGGGGGCAAGGGCAAGGGAGGCGCGACCAAATCGACCGGCGTCGGAGAAGAGTGAGGAAGGAGACAGAGCACCGCGGGTTTGGTCCGGAAAACCACAAGGGCTAAATTGCAAAAATGCTGCCGTGACATGTTTTTCGGTACGGAGGGAGTACTAGTTACTACCTCTATAGTGAGGAGTAACATATGTGTGGTAACATGCAATACTTAATTTATTAGGTTATAGACTCATCTTGACTTGATATATGTGATGTTACTCATACTACTAGTAATTAGCTATGTTACCACTTTCCTCTCTTTCTTCATTTATTATTTGCCACATCATCTATTTTATCTAGATATGTGTGATATTACTACATGTGTTACTCCCATTATGGGTAGTCTAAGTGTTGGAGTATAATCTCCAACCCTCTCCCATAGTTTGGACTTTTGGATGAGTTGGTAGAGCATATATTTAATATGGTATCAGAGCCAAGAGGTCTTGAATTCTAGACCCGGTTGACGTAATTTAAAAATAAAAAATTTCAGCTCAATTTTGGTCCACATTTAGGTCTGAAAGGGCCACTCGTAAGGGGAGGGGGTGTTGAAATATAAATGCATCGCCCATCTTTTCTCATCAGCTTGAAACTTTGGGTGAACTAGCCGGTGTGTGCAGTTCTATAGTTAGCCACTAGAGAGTTCATTAAGCTAATGGCTCACTTGGGAAAGCCAATGAAAGAAAGCATATGTATAGGAATAATAGCTAGAAAGATTTAATGTAAATAATTTCCCCCCAAAAGGAGAGTAACTACCCCTCCAACCAGCAATTAGCTAACATATTATCCACCAAAGGTTGGAGATACCATATAGCATAAATATTTTAGCATTTTAAAGACATCACTGGTGTACTGTCTATAGTATAATTCAAGAAGATTATATCTCTGAATACCTCTTAGAAATATGCGAAAAATCATTAAAGAAAATAGATAGGAGAGACGATATTTGTTAATGAGGTTCACCAATATGGCTATGTCCGCTGGGCATGATATCGAGGGTTCCTCTCCATGGACTAAATAGGCAGAGTACATATCAATGAGACTTCCACCAAGGCCACCAGACACATGTTGACCATCGCGCCATGGTCGATACAGACCCCTGCCAAGGGTGCCTGTCGTGGAATTGTCACGGCAGATGTCCTAGTGTGAGGACTTAGTCGTGAGGCCAATGCATCTATGCGGTAGTTTGAAGGGGTTGGTCGTAATCGAGAGACGTGAGGCGGATCAACACACAAGACAAGGATTTAGACAGTTTCGGGCCCCGGGAAACATCATCCGGTAACAACCCTACATGCTGTTTGTGGCTAGGTCTCATTATCATCACGAGGGAGTCGCCGTAAACTGGCTCTCCTAGTTATATCTAACCCTCAAGATTATTTTCTCTCTCCCTTTGGGGTGCCCTACCCCTCCTTATATATGTTGAAGGGGCGGGTTACATGTAGAGTCCAACTCAGATTAAGACTTAAACTATTTTGACTTCTCTTCATGGGCTTGTTAACGTCTCGGGCCTGTTAACCCCAGGCGAATCTGTCTGCCGGGTTACGATTGTCTGCCGGGTTATGACTATCTGCCGAGTTATGACTGTCTGTCGGGTTATGATATGACTTAACACCTGTCGGGTTATGATCTGACTTAACATCTGCCGGGTTATCATCTGACTTGACACCTATCGGGTTATCATCTGACTTAACATCTGTCTGGTTATCATCTGACTTAACACCTGTCGGGTTATCATCTAACTTAACACCTGCCGGTTTATCATCTGACTTAACATCTGCCGGTTTATCATCCGACTTAACACCTGCCGGGTTATCATCTGACTTAACACTTGCCGGGTTATCATCTGACTTAACACCTGTCGGGTTATCATCTGACTTAACACTGCCGAGTTATCATCTGACTTAACACCTGCCGGGTTATCAAGTCCCAGCCGGGTTATAACTCCGGTCGGGTCATACCGTGGGGTATATCCCCGACATTAGCCCCCAGTTTAATTTGGATTTATCCATGTTAAACTGATCCCGATCATCCTTAAGTCCTTGTCATTTCCTTCTTCTAGAAAACTCGGGTCAATAAGCCAGCTTCATAATCAATTTGCTGACATTGGTTTGTCACAGAAAAAAATTATGAAGAATAATTCATTTGACTCAACTCCCAATGCTTAACAAAAATATTGGTCCTTGAAATACTCATATGATCTTCAGCTGGTTTAAGGATGTAGAACTTGCCGGTTTATGAATATTGATGGCACCAGGTCATAATTGTAGTCAACATCAAGCTTGAAAATATACCTCTTATATGCCTATCACTTGTAGCCCCCAAGTGTCGGGTTGTCATGCTTGCAGCAACCTGGGACTTGAAATTGCCTTATGCTCATAAAAACTTCAACGAGTGTAGCCCCCAAGGGCCGGGTCATTATGCAATAATGAGTAGGGACTTTGATATATACTTCAATGAAAATAACATCTTATAATATAGCCTCCATCGTAGGGCCTGAACCCACGTCCACAAGGTTTAAGAGCTTTGTGTTTTATCAACTGATCAATGGACCCTTCAATACAATGGATTTAATTTGTGTACCTTGAGTTGTTGATAGGAGCAATTGGTAGCCCCCAAGGGCTGGCTCATTATGATGTGATGAGTTGGGTCTTTAATAACGTGATGAAAAAATGACTTTGCATTAGCCCCCAAGTGCCATGGTGCATGCTGGCAGTGACATGGGACTTGCATATTTGATGTAATCGCAACTTGAATAATCTAGCCCCCAAGTACCGGGTCGTAAGTCTGTAGCGACTCGGGACTATTCCTTCCATTGTAGAATAAATTATATCCATGGATAAAATAATAGCCATTGCACTGAAGCGACTTTGAAAACCTCAACCATAATATTGGTTATTGATAACCATAATAAAAAATCCAGCCATGTTGGCTATTAAAGATTTGAATAATATAACCTGGTTTGAAAACCGATTCCTGCCATATAAACCGGTATATCCATGCACATATGATAAATTCTATGATGATATAATGATGATGCAATATATGATGATGTATGTGTATGATCAAGAGGGTTTAAGCTATGGTTCGGATACGACCAGAGCCCCCAACTAGTCATAATTGTGGCATTGCACTGATCAAGAGGGTTTAAGCTTTGGTTCAAATACGACCAAAGCCCCCAAGTGATTTCCCTGGTGGCCTTATGCCAATCAAGAGGTGTAGCTATGGTTCAAATACGACCAAGCCCCCAAGTGATTTCCCTAGTGGCCTTATGCCAATCAAGAGGTGTAGTTATGGTTCGAATACGACCAAGCCCCCAAGTGATTCCCTGGTGGCCTTATGCCAATCAAGAGGTGTAGCTATGGTTCGAATACGACCAAGCCCCCAAGTGATTTCCATGGTGGCCTTATGCCAATCAAGAGGTGTAGCTATGGTTCGAATACGACCAAGCCCCCAAGTGATTTCCCTGGTGGCCTTATGCCAAGGTTCGAATACGACCAAGCCCCCAAATGATATTGTGGGCTGTGCCCAAGGGGCACCTATGTTTGAGTTGTGCTTTTACAACAGACTCTCTTTGGTCCCTTTAATTTTTCCTGAGAACTAGAACTTGCGAGAGATTATTCTTTTTGAACCATAAATTCTTAAACCGGATATTGAGAGCTTCAAAGTTTTGTGGGAGACAACTTTCCCTTGAACCAGATTTTCAATGGGAATCTTTCCTGATGACCCGGAACTTCTTCATTGAGCCGAGATTTTGTGATTGTCACATACTTTTTAAGCCGGAATTTTTCTGATGGCCTTTTAAATTTTCATCAATATAATAGTAGCCTCTGGGATCAGGTTATCTTTCCCTTCAACGTCCTGAGGCACTTGAATTTGCTGAAACTGGCAAGACTTGCTGATTCATATCATTATAGCCCCCGAGTCTTAAGATGACTCGAGGAGTTGGCTTGAGATTCTTCATATTTGACCGTGATGTACACCGACATATAGTTGAACAGAGAAATGCTATAAGCTGGAGGCAAGGTAGTGAGTTGATGATCTTCGCAACACTCATTGTATATCTTTAGCTTTAATAACGCAATATGAATCCACGGAAGGTTGAAGTCGATCATAGCGGATTATAAATGATCCCATTGGAATTGTGTCAGTAACCTGGCCAGTGGGTCATCCATGATGATTGTTGAAATTACCCAAACTGCAATGGCAACGATTTGTACTCCAATTCATTGAGCCATCCGGTGGAAGCTGATAATATATTATGATCTGCTCCAGATTTGTTGAAATATATCGGGCCGCAGGAGCAGTAACTTGCGTGCGCTCATTAAGCAGCTCGTGCAGACGGGTGCAACTCCGGTGTGTTGATGTAGACTAGACCGCAAGGGTGGTAGCGTAAGCGCTTCTCGGCGGTGAATAATTGTCCCGATGTACCTGAATGACATCTGATCTTCGTCTCTGCCATGAACATGGAACAAAAATATTTAAAGGAAGGATAATTGTTCTAGGAGGAATTTAAAGTACACTGAAAAAATAAATAAGGTGGATAGCATCTGATCTTTTCCTGAGACGTCGAGCCAGTCATGTACGTCGTTGGTTTTCCAACTGATCTGAATTTTACTGCTACTCTTATTTTTAATCAAATCCCCAAATCTTCTTTCTTCAGATGGCAGCCAGCACGCTAGGGCGCCGCATCTTCAGATGCAAAATCAAGCGGGGCAATGGGGCGAATCACTTGGCAACTATAACTCGGATGGCCACAGGGGCGGTGGTGAGGCAGGGTCTTGATTCGGCGGCGGTTCAACACCGGGACTGCGGCCCCACGGAGGCGGAGGTGGCTCGGGTGTGGGAGACTCGGCGGGGCGCAGAGGTGAAGTGGAGGGGATTCAGGACCGGCTGGCTCAGGGCGCTGGAGTCAGCGGTGAAGCGGTGAAGTGGATCAGCGTGCACCCGCGGACGCCGTAGGGCGGTTTAACACCGGGCGGCGGCTCAGTGGAAATGGCAGGGCTGACAGAGTTGAGTGGCCTTGCAGCAGGGGCGGGCAGGTGCCCAGCGCGGCTCGTCTTGTGGCTGAGGTAGCACTCGGCGGGTCAAGGCAAAGGATATCATTAGCAGCGATGCGATGCGGAGCTGTCCAGAGGCGCAGTGTGGCCCTCCAGCGGTTTGGCCGGAGTGGCTCGGCGGCATGAGCTGTGGCAGTTTGAAGACGTGGAACAGCCACGCATGATGGAGGCGAATCCATCGGTCAGCAACTTGCAGAGGCGAAGTGAGGCCTTGTTGGCGGAGATGGGCCACGGTGGCGAGACAAACCGGCGGCACAAAGCGAAAGCCTAGACAAAGCGGCGACGGCCCAGAGCAAAGATGAGCGGGGGCGGTTCAACACAATGGGTCACAGTGGAGGTAACCCAGAGGTGGGGCGGTTTGAAGCAGAGGCGACCGCTCGCGGTGGCTCACGGTGGCTCGGAGTAGCGGAAGCTGTGGCGAAGTCCGAGGACATAGAGCGGCCGGCTGGCAACAGAGTCCGAGGTGAACGGAGGCTCCGCGAGGAACAACACAGGGGCGGCACTCGAGATGGCGCGAGGCCGCAGAGGTTCCAGACCGCAGTGGCAAGTGAGGGTGAGGGAGACCGAGGCCAGGCGGCGGGTTGATGCGGTGCTTTGGAGACAACGGGTCATGCGAGGTGCAGCCAAGGTAAAACCGGATTTTGACGGACGCAGTACAGATGGCCGCGGAGCGTATAGGCGACGTCTCGGCCCTGTCGCGGCTGAGAGGAAGCTGCTCACGATGCAGTCGGAGAAGCGTCGACGAGTCGAACGACGAGGGCGCGACGGCTCTGTTTCCGGGTCGTGGCTCTACTCATATCCATGTCGTGATCGTAACCAATTAAGAAAAGTCAAACGCTCGCGTACCAGTTAGGCTTATTGTGTGCTCCATGCAATTCATGAAGGAAATATGCCCCAGAGGCAATAATAAAGTTATTATTTATTTCCTTATATCATGATAAATGTTTATTATTCATGCTAGAATTGTATTAACCAGAAACATAATACTTGTGTGAATACATAGACAAACAAAGTGTCACTAGTACGCCTCTACTTGACTAGATTGTTAATTGAAGATGGTTATGTTTCCTAACCATAGACATGAGTTGTCATTTGATTAACGGGATCACATCATTAGGAGAATGATGTGATTGACATGACCCATTCCATTAGCTTAGCACCCGATCGTTTAGTATGTCGATATTGCTTTCTTCATGACTTATACATGTTCCTATGACTATGAGATTATGCAACTCCCGTTTACCGGAGGAACACTTTATGTGCTACCAAACGTCACAACATAACTGGGTGATTATAAAGGTGCTCTACAGGTGTCTCCAAAGGTACATGTTGGGTTGGCGTATTTCGAGATTAGGATTTGTCGCTCCGATTGTCGGAGAGGTATCTCTGGGCCCTCTCGGCAATACACATCACTTAAGCCTTGCAAGCAATGCAACTAATAAATTAGTTGCAAGATGATGTATTATGGAACGAGTAAAGAGACTTGCCGGTAACGATATTGAACTAGGTATTGAGATACCGAAGATCGAATCTCGGGAAAGTAACATACCGATGACAAAGGGAACAATGTATGTTGTTATGCAGTCTGACCGATAAAGATCTTCGTAGAATATGTAGGAACCAATATGAGCATCCAGGTTCCGCTATTGGTTATTGACCGGAGACGTGTCTCGGTCATGTCTACATTGTTCTCGAACCCGTAGGGTCTGCACGCTTAACGTTATGATGACAGTTTCATTATGACTTTATATATTTTGATGTACCGAAGGTTGTTTGGAGTCCCGGATGTGATCACGGACTTGACGAGGAGTCTCAAAATGGTCGAGACATAAAGATCGATATATTGGACGACTATATTTGGACACCGGAAAGGTTCCGGGTAAGATTGGGACAATACCGGATCACCGAGAGGTTATCGGAACCCCCCGGAAGGTATATGGGCCTTATTGGGCCTTAGTGGAAAGGAGGGGAAAGGAGCAAGGGAAGGGGCGTGCCCCCCAAGCCCAATCCGAATTGGGAGGGGGGCCGGCCCCCCCTTTCCTTCCTCTTCCTTCCCTCTCCTACTCCTAATAGAAAAAGGGGAGTCCTACTCCCGGTGGGAGTTGGACTCCCCCCCTTGGGCGCGCCACCCTCCTTGGCCGGCCCCTCCTCCACTCCTTTATATACAAGGGTAGGGGGCACCCCAGAGACACAACAATTGATCATTGATCTCTTAGCCGTGTGCGGTGCCCCCCTCCACCATAATCCTCGATAATATTGTAGTGGTGCTTAGGCGAAGCCCTACGACGGTAGAACATCAAGATCGTCACCACGCCGTCATGCTGACGGAACTCATCCCTGACACTTTGTTGGATCGAAGTCCGGGGATCGTCATCGAGCTGAACATGTGCAAAACTTGGAGGTGTCGTAGTTTCGGTGCTTGATCGGCCGGGCCGTGAAGACGTACGACTACATCAACCGCGTTGTTATAACTCTTCCGCTTCCGTTCTACGAGGGTACGTAGACAACACTCTCCCCTCTCGTTGCTGTGCATCACCATGATCTTGCGTGTGCGTAGGAATTTTTTTGAAATTACTACATTCCCCAACAGTGGCATCCGAGCCTAGGTTTTATGTGTTGATGTTATATGCACGAGTAGAACACAAGTGAGTTGTGGGCGATATAAGTCATACTGCTTACCAACATGTCATACTTTGGTTCGGCGGTATTGTTGGATGAAGCGTCCCGGACCGACATTACGCGTACGCTTACGCGAGACTAGTTCTACCGACGTGCTTTGCACACAGGTGGCTGGCGGGTGTCAGTTTCTCCAACTTTAGTTGAACCGAGTGTGGCTACGCCCGGTCCTTGCGAAGGTTAAAACAACACCAACTTGACAAACTATCGTTGTGGTTTTTGATGCGTAGGTAAGATTGGTTCTTGCTAAGCCCGTAGCAGCCACATAAAACTTGCAACAAACAAAGTAGAGGACGTCTAACTTGTTTTTGCAGGGCATGTTGTGATGTGATAAGGTCAAGGCATGATGCTAAATTTTATTGTATGAGATGATCATGTTTTGTAACCAAGTTATCGGCAACTGGCAGGAGCCATATGGTTGTCGCTTTATTGCATGCAATGCAATCGCCCTGTAATGCTTTACTTTATCACTAAGCGGTAGCGATAGTCGTAGAAGCATAAGATTGGCGAGACGACAACAATGCTACGATGGAGATCAAGGTGTCGCATGGGTGACGATGGTGATCATGACGATGCTTCGGAGATGGAGATCACAAGCACAAGATGATGATGGCCATATCATATCACTTATACTGATTGCATGTGATGTTTATCTTTTATGCATCTTATCTTGCTTTGATTGATGGTAGCATTATAAGATGATCTCTCACTAAATTTCAAGATAAAAGTGTTCTCCCTGAGTATGCACCATTGCCAAAGTTCGTCGTGCCCAGACACCACGTGATGACCGGGTGTGATAAGCTCTACGTCCATCTACAACGGGTGCAAGCCAGTTTTGCACACGCAGAATACTCAGGTTAAACTTGACGAGCCTAGCATATGCAGATATGGCCTCGGAACACTAAGACCGAAAGGTCGAGCGTGAATCATATAGTAGATATGACCAACATAGTGATGTTCACCATTCAAAACTACTCCATTTCACGTGATGATCGATTATGGTTTAGTTGATTTGGATCACGTGATCACTTAGAAGATTAGAGGGATGTCTTTCTAAGTGGGAGTTCTTAAGTAATATGATTAATTGAACTTAAATTTATCATGAACTTAGTACCTGATAGTATCTTGCTTGTTTATGTTTGATTGTAGATAGATGGCCCGTGTTGTTGTTCCGTTGAATTTTAATGCGTTCCTTGAGAAAGCAAAGTTGAAAGATGATGGTAGCAATTATACGGACCGGGTCCGTAACTTGAGGATTATCCTCATTGCTGCACATAAGAATTACGTCCTAGAAGCACCGCTGGGTGCCAGGCCTGCTGCTGATGCAACTGACGACGTTAAGAACGTCTGGCAGAGCAAAGCTGATGACTACTCGATAGTTCAATGTGCCATGCTTTATGGCTTAGAACTGGGTCTTCAACGACGTTTTGAACGTCATGGAGCATATGAGATGTTCCAGGAGTTGAAGCTAATATTTCAAGCAAATGCCCGGATTGAGAGATATGAAGTCTCCAATAAGTTCTATAGCTGCAAGATGGATGAGAACAATTCTGTCAGTGAGCATATACTCAAAATGTCTGGGTATGATAATCACTTGATTCAACTGGGAGTTAATCTTCCGGATGATTGCGTCATTGACAGAATTCTCCAATCACTTCCACCTAGCTACAAGAGCTTCGTGATGAACTATAATATGCAAGGGATGGATAAGACAATTCCCCAGCTCTTCGCAATGCTAAAAGCTGCGGAGGTAGAAATCAAGAAGGAGCATCAAGTGTTGATGGTCAAACAAGACCACTAGTTTCAAGAAAAATGGCAAGGGGAAGAAGAAGGGGAACTTCAAGAAGAACAACAAGCAAGTTGCTGCTTAGGAGAAGAAACCCAAGTCTGGACCTAAGCCTGAAACTGAGTGCTTCTACTGCAAGCAGACTGGTCACTGGAAGCGGAACTGCCCCAAGTATTTGGCGGATAAGAATGATGGCAAGGTGAACAAAGGTATATGTGATATACATGTTATTGATGTGTACCTTACTAGAGCTCGCAGTAGCACCTGGGTATTTGATACTGGTTCTGTTGCTAATATTTGCAACTCGAAACAGGGACTACGGATTAAGCGAACACTGGCGAAGGATGAGGTGACGATGCGCGTGGGAAATGGTTCCAAAGTCGATGTGATCTCGGTCGGCACGCTACCTCTGCATCTACCATCGGGATTAGTATTAGACCTAAATAATTGTTATTTGGTGCCAGCGTTGAGCATGAACATTATATCTGGATCTTGTTTGATGCGAGACGGTTATTCATTTAAATCAGAGAATAATGGTTGTTCTATTTATATGAGTAATATCTTTTATGGTCATGCACCCTTGAAGAGTGGTCTATTTTTGATGAATCTCGATAGTAGTGATACACATAATGTTGAAGCCAAAAGATGCAGAGTTGATAATGATAGTGCAACTTATTTGTGGCACTGCCGTTTAGGTCATATCGGTATAAAGCGCATGAAGAAACTCCATACTGATGGACTTTTGGAACCACTTGATTATGAATCACTTGGTACTTGCGAACCGTGCCTCATGGGCAAAATTACTAAAACGCCGTTCTCCGGTACTATGGAGAGAGCAACAGATTTATTGGAAATCATACATACAGATGTATGTGGTCCAATGAATGTTGAAGCTCGTGGAGGATATCATTATTTTCTCACCTTCACAGATGATTTAAGTAGATATGGGTATATCTACTTAATGAAACATAAGTCTGAAACATTTGAAAAGTTCAAAGAATTTCAGAGTGAAGTCGAAAATCATCTTAACAAGAAAATAAAGTTTCTACGATCTGATCGTGGAGGAGAATATTTGATTTACGAGTTTGGTTTACATTTGAAACAATGTGGAATAGTTTCGCAACTCACGCCACCCGGAACACCACAGCGTAATGGTGTGTCCGAACGTTGTAATCGTACTTTACTTGATATGGTGCGATCTATGATGTCTCTTACAGATTTACCGCTATCATTTTGGGGTTATACTTTAGAGACGGCCGCATTCACGTTAAATAGGGCACCATCAAAATCTGTTGAGACGACGCCTTATGAACTATGGTTTGGCAAGAAACCAAAGTTGTCGTTTCTGAAAGTTTGGGGCTGCGATGCTTATGTGAAAAAGCTTCAACCTGATAAGCTCGAACCCAAATTGGAGAAATGTGTCTTCATAGGATACCCGAAGGAGACTGTTGGGTACACCTTCTATCACAGATCCGAAGGCAAGACATTTTTTGCTAAGAATGGATCCTTTCTAGAGAAGGAGTTTCTCTCAAAAGAAGTGAGTGGGAGGAAAGTAGAACTTGATGAGGTAACTGTACCTGCTCCCTTATTGGAAAGTAGTACATCACAGAAAATGGTTTCTATGACACCTACACCAATTAGTGAGGAAGCTAATGATGATGATCATGAAACTTCAGAACAAGTTACTACTGAACCTCGTAGATCAACCAGAGTAAGATCCACACCAGAGTGGTACGGTAATCCTATTCTGGAAGTCATGCTACTAGATCATGATGAAACTATGAACTATGAAGAAGCAATGGTGAGCCCAGATTCCGCAAAATGGCTTGAAGCCATGAAATCTGAGATGGGATCCATGTATGAGAACAAAGTGTGGACTTTGGTTGACTTGCCCAATGATCGGCAAGCAATTGAAAATAAATGGATCTTCAAGAAGAAGACTGACGCTGACGGTAATGTTACTGTCTACAAAGCTCGACTTGTCGCAAAAGGTTTTCGACAAGTTCAAGGAATTGACTACGATGAGACCTTCTCAACCATAGCGATGCTTAAGTCTGTCCGAATCATGTTAGCAATTGCCGCATTTTATGATTATGAAATTTGGCAGATGGATGTCAAAACTGCATTCCTGAATGGATTTCTGAAAGAAGAGTTGTATATGATGCAGCCGGAAGGTTTTGTCGATCCAAAAGGAGCTAACAAAGTGTGCAAGCTCTAGCGATCCATTTATGGAATGGTGCAAGCATCTCGGAGTTGGAATAAACGCTTTGATAGTGTGATCAAAGCATTTGGTTTTGCACAGACTTTTGGAGAACCCTGTATTTACAAGAAAGTGAGTGGGAACTCTGTAGCATTTCTGATATTATATGTGGATGACATATTGCTAATCGAAAATGACATAGTATTTCTGGATAGCATAAAGGGATACTTGAATAAGAGTTTTTCAATGAAAGACCTCGGTGAAGCTGCTTACACATTGGGCATTAAGATCTATAGAGATAGATCAAGACGCTTAATTGGACTTTCACAAAGCACATACCTTGACAAAGTTTTGAAGAAGTTCAAAATGGATCAAGCAAAGAAAGGATTCTTGCCTGTGTTACAAGGTGTGAAGTTGAGTAAGATTCAATGCCCGACCACTGTAGAAGATAGAGAGAAAATGAAAGATGTTCCCTATGCTTCAGCCATAGGCTCTATCATGTATGCAATGCTATGTACTAGACCTGATGTGTGCCTTGCTATAAGTCTAGCAGGGAGGTACCAAAGTAATCCAGGAGTGGATCATTGGACAGCGGTCAAGAACATCCTGAAATACCTGAAAAGGACTAAGGATATGTTTCTCGTATATGGAGGTGACAAAGAGCTCATCGTAAATGCTTACGTTGATGCAAGCTTTGACACTGATCCGGATGATTCTAAATCGCAAACCGGATACATATTTACATTAAACAATGGAGTTGTCAGTTGGTGTAGTTCTAAACAAAGCATCATGGCGGGATCTACATATAAAGCGGAGTACGTAGCTGCTTCGGAAGCAGCAAATGAAGGAGTCTGGATGAAGGAGTTCATATCCGATCTAGGTGTCATACCTAGTGCATCGGGTCCAATGAAAATCTTTTGTGACAATACTGGTGCAATTGCCTTGGCAAAGGAATCTAGATTTCACAAGAGAATCAAGCACATCAAGAGACACTTCAATTCCATCCGGGATCTAGTCCAGGTGGGAGACATAGAGATTTGCAAGATACATACGGATCTGAATGTAGCAGACCCATTGACTAAGCCTCTTCCAGGAGCAAAACATGATCAACACCAAGGCTCCATGGGTGTTAGAATCATTACTGTGTAATCTAAATTATTGACTCTAGTGCAAGTGGGAGACTGAAGGAAATATGCCCTAGAGGCAATAATAAAGTTATTATTTATGTCCTTATATCATGATAAATGTTTATTATTCATGCTAGAATTGTATTAACCGGAAATGTAATACTTGTGTGAATACATAGACAAACAAAGTGTCACTAGTATGCCTCTACTTGACTAGCTCGTTAATCGAAGATGGTTATGTTTCCTAACCATAGACATGAGTTGTCATTTGATTAACGTGATCACATCATTAGGAGAATGATGTGATTGACATGACCCATTCCATTAGCTTAGCACCCGATCGTTTAGTATCTTGCTATTGCTTTCTTCATGACTTATACATGTTCCTATGACTATGAGATTATGCAACTCCTGTTTACCGGAGGAACACTTTGTGTGCTACCAAATGTCACAACGTAACTGGGTGATTATAAAGGTGCTCTATAGGTGTCTCCAAAGGTACATGTTGGGTTGGCGTATTTCGAGATTAGGATTTGTCGCTCCGATTGTCGGAGAGGTATCTCTGGGACCTCTCGGTAATACACATCACTTAAGCCTTGCAAGCAATGCAACTAATAAGTTAGCTGCAAGATGATGTATTACGGAGTAAAGAGACTTGTCGGTAACGAGATTGAACTAGGTATTGAGATACCGACGATCGAATCTCGGGCAAGTAACATATCGATGACAAAGGAAACAACGTATGTTGTTATGCGGTCTGACCGATAGATCTTCGTAGAATATGTAGGAGCCAATATGAGCATCCAGGTTCCGCTATTGGTTATTGACCGGAGACGTGTCTCGGTCATGTCTACATTGTTCTCGAACCCGTAGGGTCCGCACGCTTAATGTTACGATGACAGTTTCATTATGAGTTTATATATTTTGATGTACCGAAGGTTGTTCGGAGTCCCGGATGTGATCACGGACTTGACGAGGAGTCTCAAAATGGTCGAGACATAAAGATCGATATATTGGACGACTATATTTGGACACCGGAAAGGTTCCGGGTAAGATTGGGACAATACCGGATCACCGAGAGGTTATCGGAACCCCCCGGGAGGTATATGGGCCTTATTGGGCCTTAGTGGAAAGGAGGCGAAAGGAGCAAGGGAAGGGGCGCCCCCCAAGCCCAATCCGAATTGGGAGGGGGGCCGCGCCCCCCTTTCCTTCCTCCCTCCTTCCTCTTCCTTCCCTCTCCTACTCCTAATAGGAAAAAGGGGAGTCCTATTCCCGGTGGGAGTTGGACTCCCCCCTTGGGCGCGCCACCCTCCTTGGACGGCCCCCTCCTCCACTCCTTTATATACAGGGGCAGGGGGGCACCCAAGAGACACAACAATTGATCATTGATCTCTTAGCCGTGTGCGGTGCCCCCCTCCACCATAATCCTCGATAATATTGTAGCAGTGCTTAGGCGAAGCCCTGCGATGGTAGAACATCAAGATCGTCACCACGCTGTCATGCTGATGGAACTCATCCCCGACACTTTGCTAGATCGGAGTCCGGGGATCGTCATCGAGCTGAACGTGTGCAAAACTCGGAGGTGCGGTAGTTTCGGTGCTTGATCGGTCGGGCCGTGAAGACGTACGACTACATCAACAACGTTGTTATAACGCTTCCGCTTCCGGTCTATGAGGGTACGTAGACAACACTCTCCCCTCTCGTTGCTGTGCATCACCATGATCTTGCGTGTGCATATGAATTTTTTTGAAATTATTACGTTCCCCAACAATTCGATCCCTGATCTTTTTTGAGTCTTGAGTAGAAACAAGAATAGAGCAAGCACTCATGGCACGACCATGCAGCAGTTGATCGGACGTGTCTTATTCAGAACCTTATAGGAACCAATGACTCGAATAATCAGATGAATTGCATGATGGCGATGGTAGGCGACTCCCTGACAGTGCCGACTCACTAGGAGACCACGGGCGGCTTGAGTCCGCGCTGGCAGAGGTGGCGATTTAAGCGAGCGGCGTTTCAGGGCGATTTTGGTTGGCAGGCCGTAGTAGCGGGTGCAGTCGGGGAGCGATGGCTCGGGGCCGCAGCAACACGCAACATAAGGCGATGGCTCCAGGCCATGGGTTGCCGCGACGGTTATCATCTTAGCATGATGTAGTGGCGGCTCAAGGCACGACGCGGTGCACGATGGCAACTCGAAGGAGAGGCGAGGCGCGATGGCGACTCGGGCGAGTGACGAGGCGCGGCGGCGACTCGGACGTGAGGCCAGGCGCGTCCCGTGGTGGCCGAAGAGACCGGGTTGTATTGGGGAGATGACTGGATAGTGACTCGCAGGGCTCGGCGGCCTAACGCGGTGGCTCTATGATTACTTAGGGTCAACCATGGTGGGTCGTTGAACGGGCGAAGGTACAGAACAACAGCAAACTGAACACCAGTCAAAGCGGGTCAACAACGTTTTATGAGTCTGTATAGAGATCCACTTTCGGGCCATAGCTGGTTTGTCCCTCCATGATGCCATATTCTCTGCGAATAGCAGTCAGCCGGGTCTTTTCTCAATAATCGGGTCATCTAATTGATGTTTCATTTGTTGACTGTAGCATAGAACAAATGTCTCCAGATTTTGACGGATCGCCGGGTTACGTTTATCCACGTGTAACCCTAATTTTCTCTTGGACCTCAAATCTCAAAGATGGCAAATCCAAACTGATGAATTTGAATCTGACACAGATCCTTCCAAACCGGATCCTCTTTATCCAAAAATTGCAAACTTCTCAATCCCTGCAAGAGATCCCACCAAGAACTCAACACCATCGTGCGTGGGCCCCACGGTGGGCGCCAACTGTCGTGGATTCATATTGTGTTATTAATGCTAAAGATATACAATGAGTGTTGCGAAGATCATCAACTTACTACCTTGCCTCCAGCTTACAACATTTCGCTGTTCAACTATATGCCGGTGTACATCACGGTCAAATATGGAGAATCTCAAGCCAACTCCTCGAGTCGTCTTAAGACTCGGGGGCTACAATGATATGACTCAGCAAGTCTTGCCACGGTGGGCGCCAACTATCGTGGAATTGTCACGACAGATGTCCTAGTGTGAGGACTTAGTCGTGAGGCCAACGCATCTATGCGGTAGTTTGAAGGGGTTGGTCGGAATCAAGAGACGCGAGCCGGATCAACACACAAGACAAGGATTTAGACAGCTTTGGGCCTCGGGAAACATCATCCAGTAACAACCCTACATGTTGTTTGTGGCTAGGTCTCATTATCATCACGAGGGAGTCGCCGTAAACCGGCTCTCCTAGTTATCTCTAACCCTCAAGATTATTTTCTCTCTCCCTTTGGGGTGCCCTGCCCCTCCTTATATATGTTGAAGGGGTGGGTTACATGTAGAGTCCAACTCGGATTAAGACTTAAACTATTTTGACTTCTCTTCATGGGCTTCTTAACATCTTGGGCTTCTTAACGTCTCGGGCTTGTTAACCCCAGGCGACTCTGTCTGCCGGGTTATGATTGTCTGCTGGGTTATGACTGTCTGCCGAGTTATGACTGTCTGTCGGGTTATGACTATCTGCCGGGTTATGATGTGACTTAACACCTGCCAGGTTATCATCTGACTTAACACCTGTCGGGTTATGATCTGACTTAACACCTGCCGGGTTATCATCTAACTTAACACCTGCCGGGTTATCATCTGACTTAACACCTGCCAGGTTATCATCTGACTTAACACCTTCCGGGTTATCATCTGACTTAACACATGCCGGGTTATCATGTGACTTAACACCTATCGGGTTATCATCTGACTTAACATCTGCCGGGTTATCATCTGACTTAACACCTGTCGGGTTATCAAGTCCCAGCCGGGTTATAACTCCGGTCGGGTCATACCGCGGGGTATATCCCCGACAGTGCCCGACCCGTCCCCTCATTGATCTTGTGTCTAGTCTACCAGCTTAGCTTCGTCTAGTCTCTTTTGGCTACCCGATTGTCAGGACCCTGATTCCAAGTCACATCGATCTAGCTGGTAACACCTCATATCACTTTGCGGCCTCACGCACGGTATCCCCACGGGTGTCGCCTTACCATGGCCCGGGACCGTTTGCGCCTTTTGGCTCACGTATATGATAGTGTCACTAGTATCCATATGACAGAGAACCCGGTCCGACACGGCTAGTTGTGAACCCAAAGCGGCACAGACCTATGGGGACAGGCATACATGAATCACATCAAGCATGTCGGTCAACAGCGTGTGAATCCGGGCTGTAGCACTGGGCTAACAGGACTCCGGGGAACCCGGGCTGTAGCCAGTCAAGTGTCCTGAGCAGTAGTGCTGGGCTAGCAGGACTCCGGTGAACTCGGGCTGTAGCGGACTACTATGGCTCAAGGAGGCACTAGACTACATTTCCCCATAAGAGAGGCTGCCAAGGATAAACAACTAGATTGTCGGATCCCACACATACCAAGCATTTCAATCATACACACAATATGCTCGATATGTGTAAATACAACATGGCATCACAACAAAACTCTACAACTCAAGTACTTTATTTAAAGGCTCCGGAGAGCCATACATAACATGTTCATACAGGTAGGGGTCACATGACCCGACACTCAAGTCATACAAGCATACAAGCACATGCGGAAGCAAATAAGTCCGAGTACAGACACTAGAAAGAAAGTAGGCTTGACGAAGCCTGTCTATCCACATAGGGCCCTCCGTGGCCAGAATCACCACCTGGGTGGCAAGTTACTCATCGACGTCGAGGTCTACATAAAACCCGTCGGAGGGGGCAGTGTTGTCGTCTGAAAATAGTAATTAAAGCAACATGAGTACAAAGGTACTCAGCAAGTCTTACAATAGATCCTACTATACATGCTCATTCTCAATAAGGTGGTGGAGTTATTGCAGCAAGCCAGCTTTGACTCTTGGCTAAGCTATCCTACGAGACACCACTAGTAAAAATAGTTTTCGCACACGAGTCCACTAATCACCAACACAATACTCCACCGAGGATCCTCCCTCGTCATCCTACGAGAGGACCATCCTCGGTACTCACACTTATCTTGAGTCTTTTAGTAGTAACCATTAACTTGTCTATGAACTGTATAGGCAACCAAGTAGTCCTTTACCGCGGATGCGACTATTCGAATAGATGATGTTAATCCTGCAGGGGTGTACTTCTTCATACAAGCTCTCACCACTTATCGTCATTTACACGACATGTACTCGACAACCTTCAAGCGGAAGCCCAACGAGGGTGTTGGCCACGGCCTACCTAAACACTCAAGTCTCTAGTCCAGGTTTATCACCTATCCAGGTTCCATCTGCAGGGAGTCCGGCCGAGGTTTCCACATACGGCCCCGAACGATGTGTACAGGGTCCCGAGACGCCAAACGGGCGCCCGGCATACCCGGCCACGGTGTATCTACCGCATCATAGCCCACCCCTAGGGTCAGCGCTACGCACAGCTGCCAACACATAACCTACAAACACTAGAAACTAGTTGAACTCCTGGACAGAGTACTAGGGTGATTAAGAAGCCGAGAGGGTCCATTGGTTTTGGGCCCAATGTATGGTAGTAACTGATTCTTGAATCACACATACAGATCTCAGTTCTTAAGGACGACCTCAATGAAACAACCCACCATGTACTCCTACATGGCCTCTCATCGATACCTTTACCAAATCATGTTCAACACATCCCTCACATTACCGACGTAATCATTTCACTCTAGCCCATCACCCAGATGAACCAGACCTGACACAACTCTAAGCATAGCAGGCATAGCAAGGTAGGAAACACATATATGGCTCAATCAATTCCCACACATGCTAGTGGGTTTCATCTAGTTACTGTGGCAATGATAGGTCATGCAGAGGATAAGGGTTCAACTACCGCAGCACACAACAATTTGAAACATTGTTGTCTTAATGTGGTAAATGAGAGCAGGAGCGAGAACATGGGATTGTATCGATATGATCAATGGGGCTGCTTGCCTGATGGAGTAGTAGTAGGGTACTGCCCTTCAGTTGGATACTCGAAAATATCCTCGGAGGCAGAACCTACCACGAAAGACACCACAGAACACAATCATCACATGGCAATATGCAACAATATGATGCATGCTATGACATGGCCATATGAGATGTCCTGCCTAATACAATGTGAAACAAGTTGGTTTGGGTCCATTTGAATCAAGGATTCAAATGGAAGCTTATGTTCTTAAGCCATATACGTGCATTAGATTTTTTCACCTAAACAGCGGGGTTAAAGTGTTTTGTCATGCATGAAACCATTACATGGAAAGATTGAATTTTTCTGATCAAATTTCATATATAATTCTTTGCATTTGGAGTTACAGATTAAAAGTTACGAATTTTTTTAAGTTTGTAATATTTTCTGGAATTTCCTGTATAAGAATAATTCCAGTAATTGAATTATTGCGCCAGCATTGCGTCAGGGTGACATCAGTGGTCAACGGGGCCGGTCCAGGTCAAACTTGACCAGTGGGACCCACGTGTCAGTAGTTAATTAACTAACTAAATTTAGTTAGTGCTAATCTAAGTTAATTAGCAGGGCGGTCCCACTTGTCATAGACTCAGGGGGAGTCAACCTGGGCCCACACGAGGTCAAGCAGGGTCAAACTCGCCGGCGTTTAGCCGCCGGCGAGGCCAGACGTGGCGGAGCGATGCGGGTTTCGTGCTCCGGTGACCAAAACGACGGCGGAGCACATCTACGTGATGCGGGGAGTGAGCCGCGTCGAGTGGTGGCAGTGGGTGGAGCTAGGGTGGCCGGAAACGTCGCCGGCGACGAGCTATGCGGCTGCCGGAGCTCGGGTGAGGTCGAACCCAAGGCTACGGGGCATGGCGAGGCACGTGGAGAGGTGCTATGAGCTTCTGCGAGTGCGGTGAGTGCGTTGGTCACGGTGGTGTGGCCGGTGGGTGGCCGAAGTCACGTCGGCGATAAGCTCAGCGTCGGCGGGTGCGGGTGAACGTGGTGCGGTGCATACGATGCAGGAGGGAGTTAACGGAGAGGGGGAGGACGGAGCTGAGCTCACGGCGGTTGCAGCAAGTGTCGAAGCAGGCTCGGGGAAGGCCGAAGCTGAGCGGGGCGACGATGGCGATCTCGGCGGCCGGAGTTGGGGTAGACGGGGTCAGGGGTGACTCCAGAGCGGGCGAGCGCTTGGGGCTTGGCCTGCTCGACGTAGTAGACAACGGCGGAGCGAACAAACACGGTGACGCGGCACGGGGACGACGGCGGACGCGGTTATCACGGTGGCGCGGGCGCGACAACGTCGGCCATGGTGCGGGAGAGCGAGGGAGAGGAGATGGGGAGGAGGAGGCGTGTCTGCGAGCTCGGGGGAGAAGTGAGTGACCGAACCAGGGCAGCAGAACGGCAAGGGGACGAATCAGGGCGCCGGGCAGCTGCGTGGTGCGCGCTGGTGCCGGCGTCGAGCACCTGCCTGCCTGCCTGGCCAAGCCAAGCAGCTCGCTGGAGCGGTGGCTGGGCTGGGCCGGCAGGTGGGCCTGCTAGGTGGGCGCCAGGTAAGCCTCTACTCTCTCTGCTTTCTATTTTTCTTTTTATTTATTCCTGTTCTGTGTTTTGAAATAGTAGAAATACTATTCCATCTAGGAAAAACCTGAAAATATTCAGAGGCACATTTGAAAATATTCTCAACAGCCTAAAAATACTTTCAGGATTATTTGGGCATTTTAAAATATTTATAGGATTTAAATTGCCTAAATGCAAATAGTAGTGATTTAATCCAATGACCTTATGTGTCATGGAAAAATGTGAACCCATTTTGTCTGAGGTTCTAACCCCAAAACAAAAAGGGTGGACTTTTTAAAAGGGCATTTCAGGTTCATTGAAAAAGATTTTAGTAAACCCTAGTTGTTTCCAGGGGGTGCTGGGGGTTCTGCCATCCCCTTTTCAGTTTTCTGGTAAAATAAACATGATGCAACACTCTAATGCATGAACTAGCTAGGGTGTGACACCGATCACGTGTTTATATATTACTCCGGGATTACACGTGTTCGATTCAAACAACTATCGCACCAACTATACCGTTATAGACATATTTGCACAATCTTATAACAATACTAAGATCCCGTTGGGCACTTGGGCTTTACGTGTTGGCCTACTTTCATCATGAAAACTCAAGTTGATTATAACATCTACAGCAGGGCTCCTCAACCCCCCTCCCCCCCACACACACTGTACGTCCTTGCGGATGTCCGGTCAGTGACCGACCACAAAAACGTGACCCAGTCGGACTCCTCAAAGCGGCTCTATACGTTCGACCTGACTGGCATGCTTTATCCAGCCCAAATATGCGGTGGATGTGAGGAGGTCTGGACGCATCCGGGCACAATTGCCACGTCGGTTCCGACAAGGAGGACCCACCACAAATTGCACCAATCCCCCCTAACCGACCTTGTCGGATGAGACATTCGCCTCTCCTCTCTTCTCCCTCGTTCGCCCAGGCCCTCAACTAGCTTCGACGCAACCCTAGCACCGCCGCCATCCTGTCCAATCAGCGTCGTCGCCACCGCCATAAACCTCCTCCCCGGCCATCTCGCCTTTTCGGACACCATCACTGCCCCATACGCCGCTGCGGTATGTCTGACTTTTCTCGGACTGCACCTTGCCTGTATTTGACAAATTGATCGACCCGTTTTTTTGTGATTCTCTTGTTGGAAAATGATGGATTCAAATGGCTCATCTGATGAGGAGTATGGCAACATGGAGCTTGATGAGTTAATGCCAAAGGAATTCTTTGATTCATTTAAGTCCGATGAAAATGCCGTGATGTTGAAAATGATGAATATCTAGGAGGAAATGGAGAGGGAGGTGGAGCATATTTTGAATTTCAATGGTTCGATCGAAGGGAGAAGAATTTTGAACCGGGATAGGGTTCCTAGAGAATGGTTGCTCTACAAGGATTACTTCCAACCCATACCAACATTCCCTGATACATGATTTTGTCGACGCCTTCGTATGTGCAAGCCCTTGTTCTTGCATGTGGTGGAGGGATTGGAGGCACATGATTCCTACATTAATCTCACCAGGGATTGTTGCAGACAACTCTCGTTCTCTACTAAGCAGAAGTAAACGGTTGCTATGAGGATCCTTGCACTAGGTACCGCTGCTGATCTTGTTGTGAGATGGTCTGAATGGGGTGAGCACATGCCTCGAGGCCACAATGATATGCCCGCACCCTGGTGCGGGTGTTTGGAGCAAAGCATCTGAGAAAACCAAATGTGCAAGATGCAAAAAACTGATGGCTATTCGAGTGGTAAGAGGCTTTCCAGGTATGTTTGGTTCAATTCAATTGATTGCATGCATTGGCAATGGAAGAACTGTCCCAAAGGTTTGTGTAGGATAGGGTTGGGCCGACAAAATCCAAGGCCCTATGACAAACTCTATTATTGGCCCTACCTCACTATACAAAACTACATAAATATACCACAAAACTAGATAAATATAACTACAAAAATATAAAGATCACAATATCTTACATAGCAATGGGAAATATCAATAATCGTACATATTCTTGGTTGTAAAGTCTTCACCTAAATAACGTCATTCTTTTAGTCTTCTTTGAAATAAAATCTCCAATAATATCCTCATAATCAATCTTCTCCAATACTTCACTCTCAAGTGCTATTGTGGCCAAACCAGTAAGTAATTTGTAACGCCCGGATAATTAGGCTACAGTAAAACTCTCCTAATGATGCCATGTAATCGGTGATAACTGTTGCTAAACTTTCGTTAGTTCAAACCGATTCAAAAATCAATTCAGAAAATGGCAAACAACAAAAGTTTTTAAAGTTGAAACAAAAATGTTCGGTGGGTGCCAAATATTGCACTGGTAATTATGGTGAAGTAAACACATTATTAGAAAATGCCTAAATACTTTAAAATGAAATAAAACAGAAAAGAAAATAAATAAAAAGGAAAAGGAAAACACAGAAACAAAAGAACTAAAAAAGGAAAAAGAAAAAGGGGGAAGCACCCCCCCACTGGGCTCCGGCCCAGCAGGCCATTGGGCCACCCACCCGGCCGGCCCACCCTCCCCCCTCACTTCCCTTATCCACCCACCTGGTGGAACCCTAACCCACCCCGTCGCCCCACTACTCCCACTCGCCCCCACTCCCTCTCCCTCGCCCCCCTGCCTGATCTCGATCTGGATCGGGAGGGGCCGCACCGACGTCGCCACCACCCAACGCCGGCGCCCGCAGCTCGCAGTCATCGTCGTCACCTCACCGGCGACGCCTCCCCGCCCCTTCATCCTCCTCTGTGACTGGCCACCTCGTCGCCGCGCCCGTCGCCGTACCGCCTCCCTATCTTTGCCGACGTCCCCGTCCCCCACCACAACGCCCATTGCCATAGTCCCCACGCTCCCGTGGTGAGGCTCCGTCCTCTCCTCCTCCCCCACGCGCGCTCGCTCGCGTGAGACCGCAATCGAGCCTCCAGCGCTCAGCGCTTCACCGCCCGCGCCGTGACCCCCGCACCGGCCAAGCCTGCCACCGTGCCCGTCCGTGCTCACCGCAGCTCCGCGCGCGCTCGCGTCGTCGCCCCTCGCCCCCGCGCTTGCCTGCGCTGCCCTACGCCCGCAGTTCCCGCACGCGGCGGCAACCCCTCGCGCGGCCCGCCACACCTCTGGCCACGCGCCCTCGCGCACGCGCTCGCACCGGGCGCTCGCGCCCACCCAGCACTCGAGCTTCCCCGCCTCGGCTCGCCCATCGGCCGCCCGCGCCATCCATGGCACACGCGTGGCCGACCCCTGCTTCCCCCTCGACGCGCTCGCCCCCCGCGTCAGCCCTCCCTGGCCTCGCCCCGTCTACCGCGACTCACCCCCCCCCCACTGGCCGGCATTCTGGCTACCGGCGCCCACGCCACGGGCTGCGTCCCGGGCCAGCCCCGTTCGGCCTCGGGCACGGGCACCGCGCCTGCACCCGCACCCGCTATGGCCTCTATGCCACTGAACAGAGGGCCCCGCCTCCAGAACGTATGTCAAAAAAATAATAATTTATTAATTAAAGAATTAATTATTTTAAATAATTTTGATTAATTAAACTAAAACAACTAATTAAGCCTAACTAATTAACCTAATCCCTAATTAACTAAAACAGTCAATGACAGGGGGGTCCCACCCTTGTTGACCAGTCAAACGTTGACTGGTCAACTGGGTCCCTCTGGCCCACCTGTCATTCACTGGGTACACTTTTATGTACACTGTGCTGGGTGCGCCTAGCAATTTAGCAATTATTTTCGAATTAAAAATAATTACAGAAATTAATAAAATCTTTAGAAAATCATATCTTTTAATCCGTAACTCGGATTAAATTATTTTCAACATGAAAGTTGCTCAGAATGACGAGACGAATCCGGATACGCATCCCGTTCATCCGCCACGCATCCCTAGCATAGCAAAGACACAACTTTCCCCCTCCGGTTCATCTGTCCGAAAATGCGAAACACCGGGAATACTTTCCCGGATGTTTTCCCCCTTCACCGGTACCACCTCGTACCGCATTAGGGCACACCTAGCATCATGCTTTGTCATGTCATGCCTCATCATGCATTTGTTTGCATTATATTTATTGTTTCTTCCCCCTCTTCTCTCGCTAGACACCGAGCCCGACGCCGCTGCTACCCAGTATGACTACGGTGTTGACGACCCCTCTCTCTTGCCAGAGCAACCAGGCAAGCCCACCCCCTTGATCACCAGATATCGCCTACTCTTCTCTATACTGCTTGCATTAGAGTAGTGTAGCATGTTACTGCTTTCCGTCAATCCTATCCTGATGCATAGCCTGTCATTGTTGCTACTACTGTTGATACCTTACCTGCAATCCTACATGCTTAGTATAGGTTGCTAGTAATTCATCAGTGGCCCTACATTCTAGTCCATCTGCCATGCTATACTATCGGGCCGTGATCACTCGGGAGGTGATAACGGGTATATACTATATACTTTATACATAATACATGTGATGACTAAAAGACGGGTCGGCTCGTAGGAGTACCCGCGAGTGGATCTTTGTGGCGAAGCGACAGGGCAGGTTGAGACCACCTAGGAGAGAGGTGGTCCTGGCCCTGGTCGGCGTTCGCGGTTATTTCAAGATAACACGTTTAACGAGATCTTGGTATTTGATCTGAGTCTGGCTACTGGCCTATACTCACTAATCATCTACGCGGGGACAGTTATGGGCACTCGACGTCGTGGTATCGGCCGAAGCCTTCGTGACATCAGCGACTGAGCGGCGCGCGCCGGATTGGAACATAAGCATGCTCTTGTATTAAGGGGGCTAGTTCTGCTTCCGGCCACCCCGCGCAACGTGCAGGTGTGCAATGGGCGATGGGCCCAGACCCCTGCGCCATAGGATTTAGACCGGCGTGCTGACCTCTCTGTTGTGCCTAGGTAGGGCTGAGACGTGTTGATCTTCCGAGGCCGGGCATGACCGAGGAAAGTAAGTCCGGCCAAATGGGATCGAGCATGTTGGGTTATGTGGTGCACCCCTGCAGGGAAGTTAATCTATTCGAATAGCCGTGATCTTCGGTAACAGGACGACTTGGAGTTGTACCTTGACCTTATGACAACTAGAACCGGATGCTTAATAAAACACACCCTTCCAAGTGCCAGATACCACCAGTGATCGCTCTCTAACAGGGTGACGAGGAGAGGATCGCCAGGTAGGATTATGCTATGCGATGCTACTTGGAGGACTTCAGTCTACTCTCTACTACATGCTGCAAGACGGAGGCTGCCAGAAGCGTAATCTTCGAAAGGACTAGCTATCCCCCTCTTATTCCGGCTTTCTGCAGTTCAGTCCACATATGATATACTTATTCCATTTGATACCAATGCGTACCAATGTAGTGTAGCTCCTTGCTTGCGAGTACTTTGGATGAGTACTCACGGTTGCTTTTCTCCCCCCTTTCCCCTTTCTTATACCCGGTTGCTGCGACTAGACGTTGGAGTGCAGGAGCCAGACGCCACCGTCGACGACTACTACTACTACTCGGAAGGTGCCTACTACTACGTGCAGCCCGTTGACGGCGACCAGGAGTAGTTTAGGAGGATCCCAGGCAGGAGGCCTGCGCCTCTTTCGATCTGTATCCCAGTTTGTGCTAGCCTTCTTAAGTCAAACTTGTTTAACTTATGTCTGTACTCAGATATTATTGCTTCCCATGATTCATCTATGATCGAGCTCTTGTATTCAAGCCCTCGAGGCCCTGGCTTGTAATATGATGCTTGTATGACTTATTTTATTTGTAGAGTTGTGTTGTGATATCTTCCCGTGAGTCCTTGATCTTGATCGTACACGTTTGCGTGTATGATTAGTGTATGATTGAATTGGGGGCGTCACAAGTTGGTATCAGAGCCGACTGCCTGTAGGAATCCCCCTTCCACACTCCTTGGCCGAAGTCGAGTCTAGACATTGCAAAACTTTTTACTAACATCGTTGTGTGCCTTACGGGCCCACGTTGCCATCTGGGTGGTATTAGGATCTTTTACTCCTTGATCCTTACTCTGGGACTCTGAACTCTCTCCTACTAGGGTTAAACGATTTTACTAACTCTAACACTAGGATCCCGTGACCACATTCACCCCAAAGTTGGGTAAGCCCTAGTTATTCTTTAGAGTAGTATTTGAACATTATCCATATTGTCATTTGACTCCTGTGAAAACATCTTTGTTTTCAGATGGAACCCACGAGGCAGGTCGTGCGCCAGACGACGACCATTGGTGCCTCAGGATCACCTGCTGTGTTGGTTGACATGATGACCTATCTGGGTTATCGTTGGCACCCTGAGTACACCGTCTATGAGGAGTACCAGGACTTCAACCAGGAGCACTACCATGCCATCGTCCACCTCTACTCTCGGGAGTATGACTCCACTACCGTGCTGCACACTGCTCATGGTGTTGGAGTGACTATCGACATGGCGGTCCACGATGCTGCTTATGCTGCTCTGACACGTCTTCATGGAGAGTATCAGGAGTTGGACACCTCCCCCTTCAGGCACATTACTCTCGCATCTGATGTTGGTGCAGAGGGTTACTACACTGCGGCCTACTCCACTGTCACCCGAGAGCCCTTCTACGATCAGAACCTGGTTCTGCATGCTGATGGGCTGGATAGAGCTAACCGAGCTCTTCGCCACGAGCTGTACACCACCCGTCAGCACCTGTACCGTGCTCTGATGTTGTTGCACCCCTCTGTCCGATGTGGTGATCTGTCGCGTTCTGCGATCTATCCTGCCAGGACCGTGATGCCCCAGGGCGTCGGCTGGCCAAATGTGGGAGGCTACTCTCCTGCACTTGGTCCTCTCCTGCCACCTACGCATCGGGTTCCACACCAGAGTATCCGCGGACCCCAGGCTACTCGCGTGGAGGTCTTCCCTTCGCGTCACTACCAGCTGTCAGGCTACACCTACCTCCACAGTTCCTCCTGGGACTGATGTAGGCTTGCTTGTTAGTGTTAGATGCATTTGTATTGTTACTTTCTCATTACAAATTATCTTGCTATCAAACTACTCGCTACTTACAGTTTCAGCACTTGCAGACATTACCTTATAGAAAAGCGAGCCTGCGTGCCGCCTATGATGTATTAGTCTATGTACTGAACTCTGTGTACTAAACTCTATGCATGATCTCTTTTGTAAGATATGCCGACTACTATGTAGTATCTATCGTGCTGCTTTCATTGTGCATGTTTCATCATGAATGATTCTTGTCTTTGCAAATTTCTCGATGTTGAACTACCCCTGTTATATATTAGCAGGATGGTTAGACCAGGTGGTCGTGGACGTGGTGGCAACCTCCCACCACCGCCTGAGTACATGGCTGGTATGATCCAACAGCTTGAGATGAATCACCAGTTCATGGAGAATATGATGGCTCAGTTTCCTCGCCCCAATATGAACCAACAGCCAACCCCAGTAACTCTGCAGGATTTCATGCGCCCGAACCCAACTGTGTACCGCAGCTCAACTCAGCCTCTGGATGCTGATGACTGGCTCTGTGACATAACCTATGAGATGGAGTCTGCTGATGTAGCCCCTGCCAGCTATGTCACCTTTGCTTCCTTCTTCCTGAAGGGACCCGCAGCTCAATGGTGGGACAGCCACAGGCGTACTCTGCCAGTTGGAACAATCATCACCTGGCCAGACTTCCAAGCTGCCTTCCGTTCTCGCTTCATTCCTCAGGGAGTCATGGATCGTAAGAAGCGCGAGTTTCGCAACCTCACCCAAGGCAACAAGACTGTTAAAGCTTATCAGCGGGAGTTTCTTGACTTGTCCTGCTATGCTGAAAAAGATATTGCAACTGATGCACGCAGACAGGAGAAGTTCCATGATGGCCTTCAAGCTGACATCAAGCTTGCACTTCTAGTGCATGACTTTGCTGATTTCGCCACCCTGGTGAACAAGGCCATCAATGTCGAAACTGGTCTGCAGGACTACCAGAGTTCTCACAGGCGCAACCGTGACACGGGCTCATCTTCGGGCCCGTCCTTGCAGAAGCGCAAGATATGGATTCCCAATAGCATGTACCAGCCGAATGCACCTGCCCCAAGGCAGACCTATGCTGCACCTTGTCTGCCTGCTCCTCCAACTAGGCAGCCAAGACTTCCAGCTCCACCACCACAAGCCCCTGTTCCCACTCTCAATAATAGACTGTGCTACAAGTGTGGTCAACCAGGTCACCGTGCTAGGGATTGCAATCAGCACCAGAATCAACTGGCCCTCCCAGCAACTGGCCGTGGAAGCAACCAGCCCCGCAACAACAGTACCAAGTCTTATGGTCGTGTTCATGCCAACCACGTTGATCTCAATGAAGTTCTAGACCAGCCCGCTACCGTGATGGGTACACTCCTCGTAAATTCAGCACCAACATCTGTTTTATTTGATACAGGTGCATCACATTCATTCATGTCAGAGGATTTTGCATTCATGCATGGCATTAAAAGCGAGGACCTGAACACTTTGCTATTAGTGCACACTCCCGCTGGCCAATGTCGGACCTCCATGATTTGCAACAACGTCCCCGTTGAAATCGAAGGACTAGAATTCCTTGCCTCTCCCATCGTACTGAAGTCTTGTAGCATCGACCTCATTCTGGGAATGGATTGGTTGAAAGCGCATACTGCTTCTATAGTTTGCGCCACTAAGGTCGTCCATCTGCTACACCCTTCTGATGAAATAATTTCTTACCAAGCTCATCTAGTTCAGAACGCCGAGGCACGTCTTTATGCCTTGAATGCGTTGAACGCTGCACCACTCGAGGGCATTGAAAACATTCCCGTCGTTCGTGAATTCCAAGACGTCTTCCCAGAAGAACTTCCAGGGATCCCCCCTGCTAGAGCTGTCAAATTCATCATCGACTTGAAACCCGGCACCACCCTTATAGCCAAACGACCCTACAAGATGCCGCCACATGAACTCAATGAGCTTAAGGAGGAAATCAACAAATCTCTTGTCAAAGGTTTCATTCGCCCAAGTTGCTCTCCTTGGGGAGCACCTTCTCTCTTTGTTAAGAAGAAGGATGGGACAAACCGATTAGTCCAAGACTACCGTCCTATAAACCAAGCTACCATTCAGAATAAATACCCTCTTCCTCGGATCAATGATCTTTATGATCAACTGGCTGGCTCATCAGTGTTCTCCAAACTCGACTTGAGGTTGGGTTACCACCAGATCCGTGTTCGTGAAGAGGACATCCCAAAAACCGCCTTCGTGACTCGGTATGGATCATACGAGTACACCGTCATGTCATTCGGCTTAACGAATGCTCCCGCCACCTTCTCCCGTCTAATGAACTATATATTCATGGATTACCTCGACAAGTTCATCATGGTTTATATGGATGATATCCTTGTATTTTCCAAGAACAAAGAAGAACATGCTGAACATCTTCGTCTTGTGCTGGAAAAGCTTCGAGAGCATCAACTGTATGCTAAGTATTCCAAGTTTGAATTCTGGCTCCCCGAAGTAACCTATCTTGGGCATGTCATCTCCAAGGATGGTATTGCCGTCAACCCTGAACGAGTTCAGGCTATTCTCGATTGGACTCCACCGAAGAATGTCAAGCAAGTCCGAAGTTTTCTCGGTCTCGCCAGCTATTACCGTCGATTCGTCGAGAACTTCTCCAAGATTGCCAGGCCTCTGACTAATCTGTTGCATAAGGGTGTCAAGTTCGAATGGACAGACAAGTGTTAGGAAAGTTTCCAGGCACTCAAAGACAAGTTGACTTCTGCCCCAGTGCTTGCTCCACCTAATACTAAGAAGGACTTCGTCATTTACTACGGCGCTTCTCGTCAAGGATTAGGCTGTGTCCTAATGCAAGAGCGCAGAGTGATTGCTTATGCCTCTCGTCAACTGCGCCCTCATGAAGAAAACTACCCAGTTCACGACCTCGAGCTTGCTGCTGTCATTCATGCACTGAAGCGGTGGCGACATTACCTTCTTGATAATCATTGCGAGATCTTCACCGACCACCAAAGTCTGAAGTATCTGTTTACTCAGCCAGATCTGAACCTCCGTCAGCAGAGATGGATGGAGACTGTTGCAGACTTTGACGTGGGTATATCCTATACCCCCGGCAAGGCTAATGTAATGGCTGATGCCTTGAGCCGCAATTCTTACTGCAACCACCTCCAGGTTCACAAAGTTCACCCCTCGCTTGTCAAAGAATTTAGAAAGCTGAACCTTCATATTGTTCCTCCTGGAGCACTCGCTCCCCCTCTCCCGGAGTTCCGCAAGATGAATCTTCTTGTTGTTACTAAGGGTTCTCTAAATACCCTGGTTGTCGTACCAGATCTCGTAGCTGGTATAAAGACTATTCAAGGTTATGACTCTGAAGTCCATAAGATTAAACGCCATCTAGCAAAAGGAAAGCCCTCATTCTTCACTATCGCCAACGATGGCGCCTTGTACTTCAAAGGTCGCCTAGTGGTACCATGTTCGAAGAAAAACCTGGATAAGACTAAAAGGGTTATGCAAGAAGCTCATGATACGCCTTTGTCCATCCATCCTGGTAGTACAAAGATGTACCAGGATATTCGTCGACGATTCTGGTGGTCTAATATGAAGCAGGACATTGCTCGTTATGTTGCTGAGTGTGACATTTGCCGCCGTATCAAAGCAGAGCATCAAAGGCCTACTGGAACTCTGCAACCTATCTCTATTCCTGAATGGAAATGGGACCATGTTGAAAAGGACTTCGTCACTGGATTTCCCAAATCACAGAAAGGTAATGATGCTATTCTTGTCGTCATTGACCGGCTTTCTAAAGTTGCACATTTTCTGGCGGTCAAAGAGACAATCACTGCTAGTCAGCTTGCTACTCTCTACATGTCCAGAATTGTTTCACTTCACGGTATTCCACTGGTTATCAGTTTAGACCGTGGCAGCTTATTGTTCAGTACGGCGTTTCATCCTCAGTCGCAAGGATAGGTTGAACGTGTCAACCAAGTTCTCGAAGACATGCTTTGAGCTTGTGTAATTTCATTCGGCAAGAAATGAGAGGAATCTCTTCCATATGCCGAGTTCTCTTATAATAATAGCTATCAAGCTAGTCTGAAGATGTCCCCCTTCGAAGTGCTATATGGACAAAAGTGTCGAACCCCTCTGAACTGGTCAGAAACTGGGGAACGTCCACTCTTCGGTCCAGATATTATCCAATAGGCCAAAGAACAAGTTCGCATTATTCGCGAGAATCTCAAAACTGCTCAGTCACGTCAGAAAAGTCAGTCACGTCAGAAAAGTCAATATGACCGTCATCACCAAGATAATTAGGCTACAGTAAAACTCTCCTAATGATGCCAAGTCATCGGTGATTACTGTTGCTAAATTTTCGTTAGTTCAAACCGATTCAAAAATCAATTCAGAAAATGGCAAACAACAAAAGTTTTTAAAAGTTGAAACAAAAATGTTCAGTGGGTGCCAAATATTGCACTGGTAATTATGGTGAAGTAAACACATTTTTAGAAAATGCCTAAATACTTTAAAAAGAAATAAAACAGGAAAGAAAATAAATAAAAAGAAAAAGAAAAACACAAAAACAAAAGAACTAACAAAAAAAGAAAAGGGGGAAGCACCCCCCCCCCACTAGGCTCCGGCCCAGCAGGCCATTGGGCCACCCACCCGGCCGGCCCACCCTCCCCCCTCACTTCCCTTATCCACCCACCCGGTGGAACCTAACCCACCCCGTCGCCCCACTACTCCCACTCGCCCCCACCCCGGCGACACCTCCCCGCCTCTTCATCCTCCTTTGTGACCGGCCACCTCGTCGCCGCGCCCGTTGCCGTACCGCCTCCCGTCTTCGCTGACGTCCACGTCCCCCACCACAACGCCCGTTGCCATAGTCCCCACGCTCCCGCGGTGAGGCTCCGTCCTCTCCTCCTCCCTCATGCGCGCTCGCTCGCGCGAGACCGCGACCAAGCCTCCAGCGCTCAGCGCTTCGCCGCCCGCGCCGCGACCCCCGCACCGGCCAAGCCTGCCACCGCGCCCGTCCGTTCTCACCGCAGCTCCGCGCGCGCTCGCGTCGTCGCCCCTCACCCCCGCGCTCGCCTGCGCTGCCCTACGCCCGCAGTTCCCGCCCGCGGCCGCAACCCCTCGGCGGGCCCGCCACACCTCTGGCCACGCGCCCCCGCGCACGCTCGCACCGCGCTCGCGCCCACCCAGCACTCGAGCTTCCCCTGCCTCGGCTCGCCCACGGCCGCCCGCGTCGTCCATGGCTCACGCGTGGCCGACCCCTGCTTCCCCCTCGACGCGCTCGCCCCCCGCCTCAACCGTCCCTGGCCTCGCCCCGTCCACCGCGGCTCGCCCCCCCCCACTGGCCGGCGTTCTGGCTGCCGGCGCCCATGCCACGAGCTGCGTCCGGGGCCAGCCCCGTTCGGCCTCGGGCACGGGCACCGCGCCCGCGCCTGCACCCGCTATGGCCTCTATGCCACTGAACAGAGGGCCCTGCCTCCAGAACGTATGTGAAAAAAATAAAAAAATTAAATAAAATAAAATAAAATAAAAATAATCAATTGATTAATTAAAAATTAATTAACTTAATTAACTTTGACTAATTAGACTAAAACAACTAATTAAGCCTAACTAATTAACCTAATCCCTAATTAACTAAAACAGTCAATGACAGGGGGGTCCCATCCCTGTTGACCAGTCAAACGTTGACTGGTCAACTGGGTCCCTCTGGCCCACCTGTCAGTCACTGGTACACTTTTGTGTACACTGTGCTGGGTGCGCCTAGCAATTTAGCAATTATTTTCGAATTAAAAATAATTACAAAAATTAATAAAATCTTTAGAAAATCATATCTTTTAATCCGTAACTCGGATTAAATTATTTTCAACATGAAAGTTGCTCAGAATGACAAGACGAATGCGGATACGCAGCCCGTTCGTCCGCCACGCATCCCTAGAATAGCAAACACGCAACTTTCTCCCTCCAGTTCATCTGTCCGAAAACGCAAAACACCGGGAATACTTTCCCGGATATTTTCCCCCTTCACCGGTACCACCTCGTACCGCGTTAGGGCACACCTAGCATCACGCTTTGTCATGTCATGCCTCGTCATGCATTTGTTTGCATTATATTTATTATTTCTTCCCCCTCTTCTCTCGCTAGACACCGAGACCGACGCCGCTGCTACCCAGTACGACTACGGTGTTGACGACCCCTCTCTCTTGCCAGAGCAACCAGGCAAGCCCCCCCTTGATCACCAGATATCGCCTACTCTTCTCTATACTGCTTGCATTAGAGTAGTGTAGCATGTTACTGCTTTCCGTTAATCCTATCTTGATGCATAGCCTGTCCTTGTACTACTGTTGTTACCTTTACCTGCAATCCTAATGCTTAGTATAGGATGCTAGATTATCATCAGTTGTCCTACAATCTTGTCTGTCTGCCATGCTATACTATAGGGCCGTGATCACTTGGGAGGTGGTCACGGGTATATACTTATACATAATATATGATACTTGTGGTGATTAAAAGTCGGGTCGGCTCGTAGGAGTACCCGCCGAGTGATTCCGATGTTGGGGGCTGAAGGGGCAGGTGGCTCCCATCCCGGTAGAGGTGGGCCTGAGTTCCTAAAGGCCCCCAACGGTTACTTTGTGGCGGAGCGACAGGGCAGGTTGAGACCACCTAGGAGAGAGGTGGGCCTGGGCCCTGGTCGAAGTCCGTGGTTATTTCAGAATAACACGCTTAATGAGATGTTGGTATTTTGATCTGAGTCTGGCTACTGGCTTATACACACTAACCATCTATGGGGGGACAGTTATGGGCAACTCGACATCGTGGTATCAAGCCCGAAGCCTTCATGACGTCAGCGACTGAGCGGCGCGCGCCGGGTTGGACTGCGTAACGCAACTTCCTTTGTAATGGAGGTTGCTAGTTCTGCTTCCGGCCGCCCTCGCAACGTGCAGGTGTGCAATGGGCGATGGGCCCAGACCCCTGCGCCATAGGATTTAGACCGGCGTGCTGACCTCTCTGTTGTGCCTAGGTAGGGCTGCGACGTGTTGATCTTCCGAGGCCGGGCATGACCCAGGAAAGTATGTCCGGCCAAATGGGATCGAGCGTGTTGGGTTATGTGGTGCACCCCTGCAGGGAAGTTAATCTATTCTAATAGCCATGATCTTCGGTAACAGGACGACTTGGAGTTGTACCTTGACCTTATGACAACTAGAACCGGATACTTAATAAAACACACCCTTCCAAGTGCCAGATACAACCGGTGATCGCTCTCTAACAGGGCGACGAGGAGAGGATCGCCGGGTAGGATTATGCTATGCGATGCTACTTGGAGGACTTCAGTCTACTCTCTACTACATGCTGCAAGACGGAGGCTGCCAGAAGCGTAGTCTTCGAAAGGACTAGCTATCCCCCTCTTATTCCGGCTTTCTGCAGTTCAGTCCACATATGATATCCTTATTCCATTTGATACCAATGCATACCAATGTAGTGTAGCTCCTTACTTGCGAGTACTTTGGATGAGTACTCACGATTGCTTTTCTCCCCCTTTTTCCCCTTTCTTATACCCGGTTGCTGCGACCAGACGTTGGAGTCCAGGAGCCATACGCCACCGTCGACGACGACTACTACTAATCGGGAGGTGCCTACTACTACGTGCAGCCCGCTGACGGCGACCAGGAGTAGTTTAGGAGGATCCCAGGCAGGAGGCCTGCGCCTCTTTCGATCTGTATCCCAGTTTGTGCTAGCCTTCTTAAGGCAAACTTGTTTAACTTATGTCTGTACTCAGATATTATTGCTTCCGCTGATTCGTCTATGATCGAGCTCTTGTATTTGAGCCCTCGAGGCCCCTGGCTTGTAATATGATGATTGTATGACTTATTTTATTTGTAGAATTGTGTTGTGATATCTTCCCGTGAGTCCCTGATCTTGATCGTACACGTTTGTGTGTATGATTAGTGTACAATTAAATCGGGGGCGTCACATAATTGTTGTGTCATGTAGTGCGCATATAACACTTCACTAGTTTCAATTTAGAAAAGCTCAGTTTCAATGATGCAACAGTCAAAGGGATGGTCTAGAAAACTTTGTATGCAACACTTGCATTGAGAAAAAAATGATGCCGCTTTAAGAACTTTAGAATTTCAACTAGCCCAATATTTTCTTCTTGCAAAGCTAGACGCCTAATGGATGAAAGAATAAGATAGCTACAAAGTTCTAGCAAAACCATATATGGGATTGAAACTAAAACTCATAGTCAAGCTGTAGGGGTCGCGGAATCACCGGTTGCCGATAACGCTTAAGAATTGGAGACACTTTGAATTTTCGTGCCTTCCTGCTGGCTGCCACTCCTGATCTTGTTGTCCTCCATGTTATCGATCTAATCTCATGATCTGCAGCACGAGACAATGTTTGGGATGCTTGCCCTAGCCGCCGCACGAGAAAAGAAGGGAAGGGAGAAGGGACGATTCCCTCACTCGGTTGCTCCTATTGATGGCCATTCCCTTTTTAGCTGAATCTCGATTCGTCATTCACTAGTACACACGTGGATGTTGTACGCACGCATACGCTGAGATGTGAGGAGCAGAGGCGTTGCGATCGGGGGAATCCTATTCCGCGCATAGGTCGCTACTTAGCGACCTAGCACGTACCCCTCTCGCTCATCTTGTCCTCTATTGGGCCAGCCCATACCGGTTTTCTTGTTTTTCCTTTTTCTTCTTTCATGTTTTATTTTTCTTTCCTTTTAGTTTTTATTTTTCTTTTATGTGTCTTTTTTTTCCTTTCAGTTTTAAAATTATTTCAAATATTTTTTTATTTTTCATTTTGAACATTTTTAAAAATTAAATATTTTTTCGTAACCATGAACATTAAAAAATGTACATTTTTGAAAACCATGAACATATTTTGCAAATTCACAAACATTTTTTTAATTTCTGAACTTTTAAAAAATCATGAACATTTTTTGTATCGGCAAACGTATTTTGGAATTTGGGAACAATTTTTAAAATTCAAGAACATATTTTTTGGTTTTGACAGACAATTTTTTGAAACGCATGAACATTTCTTGTACCGATGAAGTTTTTTTTTCAAATTTGGGAACAATTTCTAAATTCAGGAACATTGTATAATTTTTGTGAACATTTTTTCAAAATTCATGAACATTATTTGAATTCATGAAAGTTCTTTCAAATTCATGAAAGTTCTTTCAAATTCATGAACATTTTGTGGATACGTGAACATCTTTCCAAACCGTGAGTATTTTTTGAATATGCGAACGTTTTTTTAAAAATCATGTTCATTTTTTAATCTATGAATAGTTTATGGTTTCTCAAAAAAAATTCAAAACCAGGAAGATTTTTTAAAATTTCATGATCATTTTTGTTATTTTTAATTTTTTTGATTTCGTGAACTATTTTTGCAATTCATGAACAATTTTTGCATTCACGAATAAAAACATAAGCAAAAGACAAATAGAAGAAAAAAAATCAGGGATCCCTGCCCCGCCCTTGGGCCGGCCTAAGTTCGTGCTTGGGTGCGAGGGGCGTGGGTTTGATCGGCACTGGCTGCGTATCGTGCGATATAGGAGCTCCCTTGTGATCTGATGGACATGCGTGCAGGCGCGGCATGAGAGTAGTCAGCAGCTGCCAGAGCAGAGATTGGTAGGCCCATCGATCAATAACTCAAAACGCGCTTATATTTCTTTACGGAGGGAGTACTACTTTGCATAAAAAAATATGAGGCCCTAAGCGGGCGCAGAGGTTACATCCCGCAAGACCGAGCCTGATGTGTGTGGGATGTACTAAGATCATACCAAATACGCCACCGTCATACATGAAGATGTGTCATCAGAAGAATTGTGGATTTGACATGTTTTTTTTGCAATGTCTGGTTCTCACAACAACATCAAAGTGCTCCAGCGATCTCACATGTTTAGGATACTTCGCAATGGGGAAGCGCCATGGTGCAACTACATTGTCAATGAGCACGACCACAACATTGGGTACTACCTTGCAGATGGTATCCATTTTCAGTGGACGGTGTTTGTGAAAAGCATATCCGATCCTCATGGCAACAAACAAAGCCACTTTATAGCAATGCAAGAAGCAACTAGGAATAGAAAGGATATTCAGAGTGCTCCAAACTCATTAGGGAATTGTTCATGGAGCTGCAATGATGATGGAATCAAAGACTTTTTTTTAAAGATTCAACATCGCTGGCATTTCATTGATAATAGTAGGAAGCAACGAAAAAACAACAAGATGATGAAGGTCCTAGGACCAGATCCGAAGATCAAAGAAAGAGAAAAGAAAAACAACAGCCCTAAAAGCTGCAGCCGAACACTCCATACAAACCATACTAAGGCAGCGCAGCTCCGACTCCGACGGTGAACTACTAAGAAGACTAGGAAGGGCTGGCGTCACGGAGGATCACCGAACGAGCTATCTGCCACGCGTCATCGTATACCACCGGCCCCCCACCGCGGTTTCGACTTCACAACAACAGGCAGTCCAGGCACACCCACGGACTCGCCGGAGAAGAAGAGCCGACTACCACGACCAAGGCCACGCTTCCAACATTGCTCATCGCCGTCATCGTTGCCACAGAAACCACCGTGCACGTCAAGTTGTAGGAAGCACCACGGGGATCAAAGTCTTCAAGACTGCCCTAAAGAGGGGAACGGCGTTGAAGACGATGCCACCGCCCGACCCTGCAGCAGGATCTGGTTTTCACCTGAAGGACTTGATCCGGGAGATCTGGTTGTGATATTCCCGACGGCGCCTCCAAGGAGAATAGCGATGCCCACAGGCGCCGTCGCCGTCGACCGGCCAGCACTGGCTAGGCTTTCACCGGGGGCAGCCACTCCCACGCAGCAGGCCGAGGACGACCCATGCCTCCATTGAACCGCACAACCCCCACACAGTGAGTGCGCCACCGCTGTGTAGGGCCACCACCAATCCTCCGTGACGGCGGGCCTCCATAGACTAGATCCGGTCCTGCACCCCGCATCTGACCACAACCAGAGCCTCTCTGCTCCAGCACCGCCTAGCGCCACATGTAGCCGTCCTTCCACGCAGCCTCGGGACCCCTCCTGGCTGCACATCTCGCTTGAGACTGGATCCGCGCTGCCACCGCCTCGCGAGATCCAGGACAGGCAGCACCGGCGCTGACCCCGCACGCCATTTCCGCGCGCCGAGCCGCGCACTGCGCACACCTCGCGATGTGCGGACCCGAACCTCCGCCGTGCACCGGCTACCTCCGCGTCCGCTCGCCCGCTCGCCGCGCACCGTCCACCGCCGCCAGCCCTGTCATGCCGCCCGCGCCAGCTCTGCACCTAACAACCCGCGATGCCGCACTCCCGCGCCAGATCCACGCCTGACGACCCGCGAGGCCGCTCTCCTGCGCCAGATCCGCGCCTCCGTGCGCTGCCTCGCCGGCCAGCTATGCCGTCCCGAGCGCGCGCAGTTGCTCGAGCTCCCGCCGCAGATCTCCGGCCCGCGCCAGCACCTCCGGACGGAAGGAGGAAAGAAGGGCCCCGCCGCCGCCCAGCCGCCCGGGCTTTGCCCGATGACCGTTGCCGGCGGCGGCGAGGGGAGGGAAGGGTGGTGGTTGTGGCTGCTGGAGGAGGCTAGGGTTTGCCCCCGAGCCGCCCGCGGGAGTGACGCGAGGGGCTCTCTAATCAAAGACTTTGTGGTAGTTAATGACACATGTTGTGTCATTTTGCACAATGTGACTGTCGATGACAAGGGTGAAGTGGCAATCTGAACCCATAATTTTGAGAAATACGAAGAACAAGTCCATATCCCGGATCAAGATGCAGACCAGATTATGAATTTTATGCCAATGCATCAGAATCTCTGAGATGAAGAGGTGTACATACAGTTCCTCAATGATTTTGTGGAGCATATGTAGACCCAGAATGAAAACCAAGGATTTTAGTGTTTGAATTGTGCACTTTAATAAATCTTATGTTTGAACTATGTTTACATTGTGGAACTACTCAATATCTTGTGATATTTATGCGTATAGCGGACGTATGTGGATGTGCATGGATTTGAGAATGTAGATATGAGGAGCACGGCTGTTCGACGAAACTATTGAGGGGCCATTCGTCGTCTCTGTAGATGCACCCGTGAATGTTTAGAGCAACTCCAATGGGGCGACCCATCGTCCGTGGCCGTCCATTTGGGTCGGCACGGACAGAAAAGGCGGCCCAACGCGCCAACTTAAACGGACGCGCGTCCGTTTTTTGTCCGTGGGCAACCCATTCCCGGCCCATTTTTGAGCCTGATTTACGTCGGCGCGGACACGCGACGGACGCGCGTGCGCTCGCCTACTCCTGCCCCCAGGCCCGCTGGTCTGTGGCACATTGGCCTCCCCTCTCACCCCCGGCTAACAAGCAACCCTCCTCCGTCACCGCCGCCGCCGCCCATTTTTGCCGGCGACTCTTCCAGCTGCCGGCGCCTCCACATCCGCCCAGCACGCCGCCCCTGTCCCTAGTCGCCCACCGTCGTCGTTTTGCCGCCGGGGAGCAAACTGGTTCCCGCCGCCGCTTCCCCCACCGCACAGTCGCTCGCGACCAAGAAGACGCCTCTCCGCCCCCGCCACATCCGACCGGCATGCTCGTCGGACGCCGTCACACTCGTCGGACGCCGGCAGGGCAGCTAGCTGGTCTATGGGCTCCCCGTCTCCCCTCGCCGGCCGTCTCCTTCTTCGACGCTCGCAAGTTGTTCGACAGTTTGCCAAGGTACGGAAATGGACTCTGCCGGCGAGTTCTTTTTCCACAATTTCCTTTGCGACTCCGACGATTCGTCAACCGACGACCAGGAGGAGATATTGGCCGCCGTATTGGTCCATCACCACCTCAACAGCTAGCGGCCGTTGTTCCGTGGCTCCATTCCGGGCCACCTTCAGGCGTTGAATCCTAACCGAGAGAGCGGGCATTTCCTTCTCTGGAAGGACTACTTTGATACAACAAACCCGTTGTTCAAACATCATAAATTTCGCCGCCGGTTCCGTATGAGTAGGCATGTTTTCAACCGTATTAGAGAGGGGAGTGGTCGGCTATGATGACTACTTCGAGTGCAAAGAGGATGCCGTCGGCATGATTGGTTTCTCCTCTTATCAGAAATGCACTGCGCCATCCGAATGCTTGCATACGGAGTGCCCGGTGATCTCATTGACGAGTACGTCTGTATGAGCGAGTCTACATGCCTAGAGTCCCTATATAAGTTCTGCAAGGCTGTGATTACCGTGTTTGGCCCTGAGTACTTAAGACAGCCGACAGCTGAAGATACAACCCGTTTGTTGGCGATGAATGCCAGCAGGGGCTTCCCGAGGATGCTTGGCAGCATAGACTGCATGCACTGGGAGTGGAAGAACTGCCCTTCTGCTTGGCAAGGGTAGTATAAGGGACATGTCAGGGCTTGCACTGTCATACTAGAGGTCGTGGCGTCTCAAGATCTCTGGATCTGGCACTCTTTTTTTTGGCATGGCTGGATCACAAAATGATATCAACGTGCTTCAACGCTCGCCGGTGTTTGCTAGGCTTGCCGAAGGCAACAGCCCACCGGTGAACATTCCTGTCAATGGCCACAACTACGACAAAGGGTACTATTTGGGTGATGGTATCTATCCTCAGTGGACCGCTATTGTCAAAACAATACCCAACCCTGTCGGAAAGAAAAGGAAAAGATTTTCCCAAGAGCAAGAGAGTTCTAAAAAGGATGTCGAGCGTGCCTTTGGTGTTTTGCAATCTCGATGAGGCATTGTTCGGTATCCTGCTAATACTTGGAGCACTCGAAAACTATGGGAGATGATGACTGCTTGTGTGATCATGCACAATATGATAGTAGAAGACGAGCGCCCGGAACGTCTGTACGATCAAGACTTTTAGTTTCAGGGTGAGAATGTTGTGCTTGAGCATGGAGTAGCAGCAACATTTGAGCAGTTCATTCAGTTTCATGAAGACATGCGTGATTGGGAAACTCACGTGCAACTGCAAAATGATTTGGTTGAGCATATGTGGACTCATGTTGACAACCAATAAATGTATCTTCTTTTATTCGTTTGCAAAACTATATGAAACAGTTTTATTTGTATTTGGCTTGTAAAACTATACTATTTATTTGGGCGGCTAAACTATTTTACTTGTTATTTCATTTCACAATATATTTGAATGCAAATCAATGTAAAATTGGGCGGCCAGCCGGCCACGCCTGTACATATGGGTCGGCGCGTTGGGCGCGCAGCCAACCCATATGAAAAACAGGGCGGACGCCGGGCGGACGGCCGACCCAAACAGACAAAAAACAGACGAAATCGCCGTCCGTTTTGGTTGGTCCGTTGAAATTGCTTTTAAGGGGTCGGATTTGCTAAGTCCAGATGTACTTGCTCTTGACTACCAACGTGGGTGCGACATGCTACAGCGGTCGTATACAATCGGCGGAAAATGGAACTAGCCAGGGTAGGAGCACGCGAAGCAGCAATAACGACAAACCGCAGCCCCGCCGCCCGGTCAAGATGCGGCGCGGCAATCCCGGGGAGCAGGAGTGGCGTAGTGTTGTCTCATCCGTGCACCGGCGTGGCGGAAAGGAACTCCTCGCTATGGCAAGCCGCACCATGGATCTGTATCTGTCCATCACGTGGACGCATGATACTCCTAACACGACCTATTAGCGCACTAATTCTCGTTTTGCCGGCAGCAAGGTGTATGCTTCACAAATCTGAATCGCAGCACAGTCCAGTCAAAGATGCCTCGCGTCACACACCACCACTTTGCATCTCCATGTTACGAGATGCAAATTACCCTAGTATAAGAAAGTGCCATCATCCATCAGCGAAGTATCCTGCTCTTGTATTGTATTTTGCGTCAACACATTTGTTTTTGCTCTGTCCACAGTTTCTGCAAAACTTCAGCCATTTGTGCAAACAGAGGCTTTTTCTGCACAAACAGAGGTTTTTGACTGAATGGACACACTCATTGCACCTACTATATGTTCGGTTGAATGCTTATTTGAAACAGTCGAATTTTACTCCGTGATCCTTGTCGACCTAGTTAATCTCAACCTATAGGCTATGGCTAGGAGCGCGGCGTACTTGCACATGGCAAGCAAGCGATCGGATCGGCGCCACATCTGTTACATGTGAACTTGCATAAGAGGGGTTCCATCGATAACTTTGTTTTATGGAAGTGGCGCCACACTTAACCGCATAAATCTACACGATCGTCAGTTTAATCTTGGATCCAGATCACTGCAGCAGGCCTGACCATTAAGCCCAAATCCCATCCATCCTAGCCAAACCTCCGTCTTTAACCACTGTCCACTGCCATTCTCTGCTTGCTTGCACACACATCCACCTGACCAGCGAATCGACCGCTCACAGTGCTAGTCATGGCCAGATTCCGATCTTTGCAGTCTGCAGCTCTCCTGCCAGTCTTCTGCTTCTTCTTCTTCTGCTGCTGCTGAGCGTGTCGCCGGTGTCGGCGGCAGCGCACCGCTCCTCCAGGAAGCTGCTGGTGACCGCGGCCCGAACCTCGTCGTCGGAAGAGCAGCAAGACATGGACGTCGGCAGCTGGCGGACGGTGGTGCCGTTCAGGGGAGCGGGGGCCGACCTCGGGGGCCGTCGGGTCCCGAAAACCCGCGCAAATCCGTCGCACAACTAGCTAGTGTAGCGGCAGGTAAGTACACCAGGACTCTGAATCACATCTCTTTTGCAAGCCCGTTGTAAAATTGCCCATTTCTCGGCCCAGCTGATCTGATTTCCTGTTTATTTCAGTAGGGCCGAAGGGCGAGCGGTGTGGTGAGATCGATCCTGATCAACCCTGCGGTAAGAAAGATCATCAAGCTTGGCCGAAGTTGAGCGACAGGCAGCTGGTTGTAGGTGGCAGGCGTTTAATCTAGAGATTTATTACTAGTTCAGTAGCTAGGTAGAGTAGCTTTTTCGTTGTATTCCCTCCATCCGGGTTTATTAGGTCTAAAGACAACTTCTCTTAGACCAAAACACATAGTAATTTGCTCACATTAATTCTTTCATTTCACTTTTAATGCACTCTCTCACATGCATGCAGCCAATGAAAAAACACGCATGAAGTGTATTAATTTTTCAGCCATGGCACCAACAACAATAGTTTTCAATGCAACCAATGAAATGGTTGCATGCATGCACCTTTCCAACACGGGGCTTTATAAAAGTGGACATGCTTGTGATGCTGAGAGGCGTAACAAATCCGGACGGAGAGAGTACATCATATTGTACTTTTGATTGACATATGTATGTATGTATGTATGTATGTATGTATGTATGTACGTACGTACGTACGTGAGATTAAGTTAATTTAACGCAATTTTTACAAGCAGAAGAATCGCTTTGAAATTAGCAAGGCCATGTAACAGTTAATTTTGAGGGTACAATATAATGACCTGATTGTTACTTTTATCAAAATACCTGTTTAGTGACTATGTCCATGACCTGTCTTAACTAGAGGATGCCCCACGCGGTACGGTGGGAACATTACTGGAATCAGGGCCTTTGCCGTCAGCCAGTTTTTTGCCGCAAAGAAGGTTTTTGCCGTCAGCTTACAGAAAACTGATGGCAAAGATCATATTTGCCGTTAGCCAGTTCTTTGTCGTCTGCTAGCAGACGGCAAAGAAAGTGACCAAGCTAACGGCCGTTCCCTCCGGCCCCACCCCACTAGCTAGGCTCTTTGCCATCTTCTAGCAGACGACAAAACTTCTATGCCGTCTGCCAGCAGACAGCAAAATAATTTGACCTAGCTAAAACAGTCAGCGCCCCACCCACCCCTCTCTCTTCCCTCACCTCACCCGCGCCGCCCTCGTAGCCCGAGCCGCCGCCGGCCCACGCCACCCCCGGAGCCCGAGGCGCCGTCGGCCAGCCACGCCCCCCGGAGCCCGCCCCGTCGCCAACCAGCCCGCCCGCCCCAGCTGGTGGAGCCAGGCCACGACGGCCGCCCTGTCCCACCCCATCGTCAGAGCCGCGTTGCACCGCGCCCCGCCGCCCTTCCCCGCGGCCTTCCTCAACCCGCACCCCTCCCCATGGCCTACATCCACGGGCCGACCTCGCCGGAGGTCAGTTTTCTTGTGTTTTTTTAGATTTAGTTTAGGTTAGTTTAGTTTAGTTTAGTTTTTTTTCTTCTGTTTTTTAAGAATAAACAAGAAGATGAAAAAAAAGAAGTAAAAGAAGAAGAGGAAGAAGAAGATGAAAAAAAGAACAATAAGTAGTAGAAGAAGAAGAAGATGATGATGAAAAAAGAAATAGAAGAAGATGGAAAAAAAGTAGGAAAAGTAAAAAAAGAGGGTCGCCGAGGGTCGAGGGTCGCCGAGTGGTCGAGGGGTCGAGGATCGAGGGTCGCCGAGGGGTCGAGGATTTGCCATCCCAACCCCGACACCCCGACCCGGACACGGCACCCCTGTCGGGGATATACCCCGCGGTATGACCCGACCGGAAGTATGACCCGTCTGGACTTGGGGATTCACTAGTGACCCGCCCTGACTTGGTGACTCACTAAGTGACCCATCCGGATCTCTCCACTCACTGATGACCCGCCCGGGCCTGGTAACTCATTGGTGGCCCGACAGGCGGGTCAGAGGAGCGACAAGACCCAGTGGCCTAGAAGGCAGCTCATGGAAGGCCGGCTCATGTTATAGTAGGCCGGCTTAAGAGGAAAGTATAAGGAATATTCCCTTACAAAGGAAGCAAGACTAGGACTTCACTTGTAATAGAGTAATCATAATCCTACTAGGACTAGTCATGTAACCCGTCCCTTCAACTTATATAAGGAGGGGCAAACACCCCAAGAGGGACAAGTTTCACAAGTTTAGACAGATAAGTCAATAACTCTCGAGATAGAGGTAGAGAAAGAGCACCCTTGTAATCGTGAACATTATCATCATCAATATCAATGAAGCAGGATGTAGGTTTTTACCTCCACCGTGAGGGGCCGAACTTGGGTAAAACCTCGCGCCTCTCGTCCCATTCAACCCCTCTCAAGCTATCACATAGATGTGTTGGCCTCACGACTAAGTCCTCACACTAAAGGCATCTGCCTGACAAATCTCCGACAGTTGGCGCCCACCGTGGGGCCTGCGCATGATGGTGTTGAGTTCTTGGAGGGAGCTCTTTAGGGTTCGAGAAGCTCGTGATTGACTAAATGAAAAAGAACTAGAAAAAAATCGCGCGGGATGACCTGGCATGAGCAAACTTGGATAGAGTCAGCTGATTCATTGTTTGATGATCAGATACGTCTAATCCGCCAGCCACGAGTTTCACAATCAAAAAGAAATCAAGATGACGTCGGATGCGTTTCCGCAAGTCGCCGAGTGATACGTCCATTTCGCATCATGCTTTTATATCGATATTTATTGCATTATGGGTTGTTATTACACATTATGTCACAATACTTATGCTTATTCTCTCTTATTTTACAAGGTTTACATGAAGAGGGAGAATGCCGGCAGCTGGGATTCTGGGTTGGAAAAGCAGCAAATATTAGAAACCTATTCTGCACAGCTCCAAAAGTACTGTAACTTTCACAGAAGTTATTTTCAGAATATATAAAAAATACTAAGCGCAAGAAGTACCAGAGGGGGGCCACCCACCAGCCACGAGGGTGGGGGGCGCGCCCTACCCCCCTGGGCGCGCCCCCCTGCCTCGTGGCCCCCCTGGTAGCCCTCTGAAGCCCATGTTCTGCTATATGGAATCTTTCGTCGAGGAAAAAATAATAAGCAAGCTTTCGGGACGAGACTCCGCCGCCACGAGGCGGAACCTTGGCGGAACCAATCTAGGGCTCCGGCAGAGCTGTTCTGCCGGGGACACTTCCCTTCGGGAGGGGGAAATCATCGCCATCGTCATCACCAACGATCCTCTCTTTGTGAGGGGGTCAATCTCCATCAACATCTTCATCAACACCATTTCATCTCAAACCCTAGTTCATCTCTTGTACCCAATCTTTGTATCCAAACCTCAGATTGGTACCTGTGGGTTGCTAGTAGTGTTGATTACTCCTTGTAGTTGATGCTAGTTGGTTTACTTGGTGGAAGATCATATGTTTAGATCCATTATGCATATTAATACCCCTTTGATTATGAACATGAATATGCTTTGTGAGTAGTTACGTTTGTTCCTGAGGACATGGGAGAAGTCTTGCTATTAGTAGTCATGTGAATTTGGTATTCGTTCGATATTTTGATGAGATGTATGTTGTCATCCCTCTAGTGATGTCATGTAAACGTCGACTACATGACACTTCACCATTGTTTGGGCCTAGAGGGAGGCATTGTGAAGTAATAAGTAGATGATGGGTTGCTAGAGTGATAGAAGCTTAAACCCTAGTTTATGCGTTGCTTCGTAAGGGGCTGATTTGGATCCATATGTTTCATGCTATGGTTAAGTTTACCTTAATACTTCTATTGTAATTGCGGATGCTTGCAATGGGGGTTAATCATAAGTGGGATGCTTGTCCAAGTAAGGACAACACCCAAGCACCGGTCCACCCACATATCAAATTATCAAAGTACTGAACGCGAATTATATGAACGTGATGAAAACTAGCTTGACGATAATTCCCATGTGTCCTCGGGAGCGCTTTACTTCATATAAGAGTTTGTTCAGGCTTGTCCTTTGCTACAAAAAAGATTGGACCATCTTGCTGCACCTTATTTACTTTTATTATTTGCCACTCGTTATAAATTACCTTATCACAAAACTATCTGTTACCGATAATTTCAGTGCTTGCAGAGAATACCTTACTGAAAACTGCTTATCATTTCCTTCTGCTCCTCGTTGGGTTCGACACTCTTAGTTATCGAAAAGGCTACGATAGATCCCCTATACTTGTGGGTCATCATCGAGTTCATGCTACTATCATTATTCATGGTCCGAATTTGTTTCTGCTACAAGCTGCTAGGGCATGTACAATGGTGCTATCTTAGGAATGTCACGTAGGATAAATGATGAGGTGGAGGAGAGAGAACTAAAAAAAGTTTTCTTCTCTTATTTAAGAGAAGACAAGAGATGATCTCTTAACACAATATGTCTCATCATATTTTTAGGAATGACTAGTTATTGAAGATAAGGCAAATAGATGACCCATTGTAGACCTTTTTTTGGTCATCTTTAAATTACATATAAAACTTAAGATAAAACTATCTTACCTACCATTGTATATGCCCTATACACCCGCTCAAGAGGACACTAGATCAAAGAGGGAAGCAAATCTCAGCCGGCTAGCTACGTCTGGTTCTTGTCCGTTTTTAAGTAAAGAACCAAGTGACCCGGATGTGGGTTATCCAATCACCACGACCTGGAGGAGGAATCGGTCCACCTCTGCTTCCTGCTTGCTTCGCCAGCGCCTTCTCGCGGACGCCCCCGCTCCGCGCCTTCTCACGCCCGCACCGGCTATGCATTCGCGCGCCCAACGTCGTGGCCTCAGGCCTCCTCTACAAGTTGCGATCGGGCCGCCCCGTGGCCGTCGTTGAACGGCCCGCCGGCTGTGACCCGGTCATCGGCGCCTAAGGGCTAAATTTGGTGTTTTGACCCTTTTTTAATACCTACTCGATATCTGATTCTAGTTTGAATTTTTTTGAGATCTGATCTTTTTGCTACCCCAGGGTCCATGGAGGTAGGGTATAACTGCCTACCGCTAAGGTCCCTGACGGTAGGGTTGCATGCCCTACCACAAAAAATTGCTAAATATTAAACACAATGCATGCTCGTCCCTACCGCCGAGCACCTTGGCGGTAGGGTTGTACATGCCGCTGCCATTCTATTTGACGATAGGGATGTTTCCTATCGCCAAGGTCCTTGGCAGTAGGCTGTTACACCCTACCGACATGGACCCTGGCGCACTTGTTCACTCCACCTCCAAGCTGCTGCGCCTTGAGCCGCTGCCTCCGTTGGCCTTTACTGCAAGCTTGCCCTCGCGGCCATCTCAGAGCCGCCACGCCTCGCGACGAGAGCCGCCTCCGCTGTTGTCGTAAGTCGCCTCGACCACGTGACAACCTGCATCAACTTGTGCCACCACTTGGCTGGCGCACGCCTGACCTGCCGAGCCTCTCCGCTCTACGCCGGTTCAGCTCGTGCCTCCCTTTTGCACCAGCGTTGGGTTCGGCCGCCCTTGTGCGACCTCGCGCGCGTAGCTCCGCACCGCCGCAGCTTGCAGCGTCATGTCTAAGCCGCCTGCACCACCCACTACTGCTGTTTCCCCTTGCTGACAGCTCCTTCACAGCGGAAATCCGCCCCCTCGGACCCGCTTCAGCTGTCGTTTCTGCTGGGGTCCGCGTCTGCCACCACGAGCCGCCGCAGTCGCCACCCGCCCTGTTCCGGACGGTGCCGGTGTGCTGCTGCCGCTCCAATTGGCTGTTTACACGGGCCGCCTGTTGCTGTAGCTACGGCTGCGCGCCAAGCCGCCTCCGTCGACCCTACCGTTTCCACCGAGCCGCCGCCACCGCCTTGAGCCGCCGCTCCGAGTCGCTGCCACGCCGACTCGGACTATCACGGGGAGGGAGCACGCCTTGGACCAGATGCTCATGCGGCTGGCCCTCGTCGGATGCCCGCCTCGCCCCGCTGCTTGCTATGGTCCTTGTATGTGGGCTGTGTGTGAGTGGCCAGTATGGGCCGGTGTGCGCGTGTGTACTGTGGGGTTGCACAGTTAAGTAGCTGCTAGGTAGCTGTGTGGGGCATTGTTGATTAACTGAACAAACCTTATCTTCTCCTTCCTCTGAATCAAGTCTTCCTCCTCGGCTCTTTCTTCCTCTCCACGTCTCTGTGTTGTGAGCAGTGGCGGAGGCAGGGGTGCCAGCAGGGGTCCTGGCCCTCCCTAACATCCTTAAATTCAAGCTAATATGCATGTCAGTAGCTGATTAATTCCTGCTAAAATAGTGTAGTTTGAAGGGCCGACCCTCCCCAACAAAACTAACCAACGCTTGCCCCCCCTTATTCAACTTCCATGGCTACGCCACTGGTTGTGAGTTCGACGATTCCATACCCCAGCCATGGCTAGGGAGTACTACCAGTCGGTAGCAACCTCGTCGTTTCGTTTCGCCCCGTTACTCCATCACTTCATTTCGCCTCCACCTTCGCGTCCGTACGCAAGCTTGCTATGGAGATACTCATCCACATCAACAAACATGTGAAGCACAGCCCTGAGATTTATATGCCCAGACTTGATTTATGGAAGTTCTATACTGAGTCTGCTTCCACGTCAATTGGTCGCAAATTCTGTATTGTTTACATTGAGATGGCATTTGAAAGAGAGGAGAAGGGAAGCATTGCATCTGATTTGTTAATCAATATATCAAAAGTTCCTGCTCAGTCTCAAGGAATTATTTTGAGACTTGTGATACAATACGCGTAAGGACTCTCAAGTTGCCCAAGTAAATCATTTTACTGGGAAGCTAGGGTTGAGAAAATTGGTGCAAGTACATCACCTAAACCGCCACCGTCTCTGCGGCGGGAGAGCCGCCGTCGCAGCAGGAGAGCTGCCGCCGCCAAGCCACCATCCGCCTCCGACGGCCATGCCGCGTACCATGGCCTTGTTCTGCCTAACCCGCCACTATCGTAGCGTACTTTGCCTCAGTGTCAAGCCGCCCGGACCGCTCACTTCGGCAGCGGCCTACTTTGAGCCGCCCCCGCGTGACCCGGCCGCAGCAGCCACCAGCGAGACGCTGTGGTTTCAGTTGCTGTTTTCCCTGCTTTGAGCCGGCGGCTTGTCTCTGTCACTGAGGCCTATTGTTAAACAACGGGAAATTGAAGATGAGCTGCTACAACACTGAAGGACCAAAAGATGCTTCTTTCACAAAAAGGGAAGGGGGAGGTTGACACAGCGTGGCACTCCTGGACAATCATTATTGAAAGAAAAGAAAAGGACATCTATATCCACCACACGTGTGGCCTAAAAGGCATTTGCCCACACATCGTGTGTGGCATGAGCAGGGGGCAAGCGACACGGGCTGTGTGTAAGCGAACAGTAGAATTGCCCACGCGTGTGGGCGCAGCTACTTCGTGCCACACGCCCAACAAATACTATTCATCCCTACTTCGCGCGAGTGGCACGAAGCAAATATGTCCACACGTCCTGGCGCAGCTACATTAGGTACCCGCGGGATGACGATTTAGTTGCCATCTGGGATGGCAGATGTAGTTATCCGGGATGGCAAATATGGTTGTAAAAGCATGGCAACTCTCTCTGTTTTGGTTAAGTATAGTTGTCATGTCTAATTTATGGTAGTTGACGCGTGTAATCAAACCATAGTTGTCATGTGTGATTAAGTACTTGTCACATGTGGTCAAACAATAGTTGCCATGTGTGTTTACCTAATTGCCATGTGTGGTTAATCACAGTTGCCATGTATGTTTATCTGATTGTCACATACGCGCAACTGCAGTTGCCATCTAGCAAACGATTCAAAGTTGCCATGTGTGTTTGCCTAGTTGTCATGTACGCGCAACTGCAATTGCCATCCACAACTGCAGTTCGTCCACACGCGCGTAGACTAGGTGGTGGCTGTGTGGACAGAAATTAGTTCACCCACACAGCGCAGTTGGCAACCATGTGTGGTGGGGCGTGTGAGCGACCTCTCCAACACCCACACACCGGCCTTGTCCTACATGGCACGCGAAAACCGCCTCGATGTGTCAAGATTCGTGCAAACTTAACTGGACGGTGATTCAAACGTGTGGACGAGTGGCAATGTTGTCACACGTGTGGACGTTAGCGTTTTCGAAAGAAAAAAACAAGTCTGCATGCAACCCTTCTACCCAATTGATAGCTATCCCCGTAAGCACTTCATGCACGTAATAATGTTGGGCGTCGCTAGCTATGAACGCATGCATGAGTTTAGTGGTAAGTGATAGACTTTAATGTTTCCCTAATAACTTGTTGCTTGTGGAAGGCCTAGGTGAAGGGAGAATTGGTGATGTGGCATAAAGCTAATGTGGACAGTGTGCATGATGAGAAAATAGGTAGAAGTGAGAAGCAACTTTTTAAAAATATTAGATGTGTGACAAGAGTAGGAGCATCCGACCTCCTTTGGATTGGACCTGGTTCTCTCTCTACTTTTTTCCGCAGTGGTCCTGGTTCTCTAAGAAAACTATCTGCACTACAGTGTGCAAATAATTCTAAGAGTAATTTTAAAGCAGAGTCGTTATATTGACCCAATTTTCATAATAACTGCCAATATAATGATTCTGATCAAATAACATTTTAGTAGAGTCATCGTATTTAAGAGAATCGCCATAATTTACGGCGCACCCGTCACACAGCCTCCATATTTGATGACAGAGTTGCTTTTGGATCGCACTCCATACGATAGTGGCATAATGCATGTGGCCTGGATGTGGCTAAAAGAAAACTTTGGGTGCCCCTTCACCTTCACTCGGGATGGTAGATAGGTTGGAGAAAAATGATAACCCAGTGTCAACTGGTTCCAGGATTATGGAGGTAGAAAATATGAAGACTCTAAGTTTGCGCGTTATCTCTCGAGCTTCCATAATTTTTGAAGTACAATACACAATGATCATGGAGCTTCCATTTTGATGACTCTCCTAGATTTGTTCTAATGGACCACGATTATGGGTAGCGGAGTGTCCTCAACAAATCGGTAGCTACCAACAAACAAGGAATCTTCCCACTTAACCCTGTATTCCTATCATTTTCAAATTACAACATTTAAGTTTATTGTATTAACAAACATGTAAATTAAAAAAACATTTCAATAACATTCAAGTATCTTTGTGCACAAAATAAAAATCAACTTTAGGAATTCAAACACTATCAAATACTTGAAAATTAAGACAAAAATAATTTCCCAGTGACATTAATATTTTTAGAAAATTAAAATACAAGTTCTAAATTTCTTCTTCTTTAAATAGCTTAAAACTATAATATCATTATTCTTCCAACTAGTTGCCAATTTTAGATTTTATATCAACGAAATTTCCTTTTGTCTCAACAAAGTTTCAGTGCCTGTTCAAATAAATTTAAGAACATTCGGAAATATTTAATAAATTTTGGAAACATTTAACCGACATTCCACACGAATATCAATTATGTTTTTCATATTTGTTTTCTTAGAAACAATCAACATACATTTCAAATACAGTTCACACTCATTTGGTTTCACAATCATTAACAAAGTGTTTTCACTTGCAAAAATTATTCCAATGACAGTTCAATTTTTTTGTTCAAATATTTCTTAGTTTAATAAGAGACGGAAGGAACTAGAATTTGTGTGGTATCGCCGTGAAATTTTTAGAAAAGGACTCAAGTGTGACTATAATAATTGAAATTTGTGTAAAATCTTGGTGTGATGTTAATGAAAATGAGATAAATAATTAAATATTTTATGTATTTTTTAAATATATTGAAATTAAGAGTGAAGTTATTGATTTTTTTTGTGAATACTATTTAAATACTTTGTAAAAATATTCAAACAATGAGCTCTCACTAAAATAATACAAAAGGTTGAAAAACCATGTCATTTTTTGTAATGCACCAAAATAATTGAACAAATTTGCATTGAATATTTTGATGGAAACTTAAAAATTAATTGAAAATGAAATGTTTCAATAGTTTATTTCAAATGGTAAATGTAATTAATTATAAACTTAATGAAAACCCATGACTTCTTATTCGAAGGCCTTGTCGTCATAGATGGTTGGATGACATTGTTCCCCAATGGTATTTGGTGTTGATGACAATGGGGTTAGGGTGACTAATGTTGGTTATGAAGTTTATCTCAGGACATTGGTTACTCGGTGGTTATTGAGGGAGATGGATGCCTCTAATTCAAAAAGGGAAAATGCATCAGTTTCATTTGAGCCATTGGGAAGCCGCACTATTATGTGTATAGGGATGACTATCTTGTTTTATTTTCTTGTACTCGTCGCTTTCAAGCATCATATGAAAGCAAAAAATGCTTGTGTGATGTTGATGCCATAATCAACAGCATATTCTGCTCCTCCCTTGTAACAGCCCACGTGTGGTCCGTCCTATTTTGTAACCTCAACCATCTTGTCATGAATGATTTCCATGTTGGTATTAATATAAGTGACTTCACCATCTTGTTTGTGCATGATCATGTTGAGTGCATTGTCATATCTTGCTTCTTGCTTCATGATCATCATTGTTTACATTGCATTGTGCCTCTTGTCATTTTGCATTTCATCATGATCACCATGTGCATTGCATTCTTCAGGATGTTGTCTTGCTTTATTCATGTTGTATGTATCAACCCCTTGCTACCTCTCTCAAATCTAGCCATGCACCCTCACCTTCTTCTTCTTCTTCTTATTCTACTACTTCTTTATGCAAGTGAATTCTTCCCTGCCCCATTAATGTTCATTCTTTTCCTATAAATCTTACACCATGGCCTACACCTCTTTGTAAAAATTTAGCTCTTTTGGACTTGTTTTGGCTGGGTTAAAATATGGCTCAAGTTTGAAGTTAATTCAAACTTGGAATATTTTTCTATCTCTAAAAATTGCCAAACCAATTTATTCAACTTGTACTTAATACAAGGATTCCAGGGATATTTTTATCTCTTCCATGGCCTTCCCGAAACTCCATGTTCTTTTCTTATTTTTTTCTGCTTGAGGAAATAAAAGAAAAAACAGAGGAGCAGCAGCTCAGCGCAACAGAGCCTCTCCGATGAGGTGTGAGTAGTTTAACTCAGACCTTCGGGTCCATAGTTATTAGCTAGATGGCTTCTTCTCTCTTTTTGGATCTCAATACAATGTTCTCCCCCTCTCTTGTGGAGAACTATTCGATGTAATCTTCTTTTTGCGGTGTGTTTGTTGAGACCGATGAATTGTGGGTTTATGATCAAGTCTATCTATGAACAATATTTGAATCTTCTCTGAATTCTTTTATGTATGATTGGTTATCTTTGCAAGTCTCTTCGAATTATCAGTTTGGTTTGGCCTACTAGATTGATCTTTCTTGCAATGGGAGAAGTGCTTATCTTTGGGTTCAATCTTGCGGTGTCCTTTCCCAGTGACAGTAGGGGCAGCAAGGCACGTATTGTATTGTTGCCATCGAGGATAACAAGATGGGTTTTTTATCATATTGCATGAATTTATCCCTCTACATCATGCCATCTTGCTTAAGGCGTTACTCTGTTTTCATTAACTTAATACTCTAGATGCATGCTGGATAGCGGTCGATGAGTGGAGTAATAGTAGTAGATGCAGGCAGGAGTCGGTCTACTTGTCTCGAACGTGATGCCTATATACATGATCATACCTAGATATTCTCATAACTATGCTCAATTCTGTCAATTGCTCAACACTAATTCGTTCACCCACTGTAGAATACTTATGCTCTTGAGAGAAGCCACTAGTGAAACCTATGGCCCCCGGGTCTATCTTCATCATATTAATCTTCCAATGCTTAGTTATTTCCTTTGCTTTTTACTTTGCCTTTATTTTACTTTGCATCTTTATCATAAAAATACCAAAAATATTATCTTATCATATCTATCAGATCTCACTCTCGTAAGTGACCGTGAAGGGATTGAAAACCCCTTATCATGTTGGTTGCGAGGAGTTATTTGCTTTGTGCAGGTACTAGGGGACGCGCGCGCAACCACCTACTGGATTGATACCTTGGTTCTCAAAAACTGAGGGAAATACTTACGCTACTTTGCTGCATCATCCTTTCCTCTTCGGGGAAATCCAACACAATGCTCAAGAGGTAGCATTTACCAGCCCTATTGTATACCTTAGCATCTTTCTGGCAAGGGAGTACAATAGTGATCTAGCAGTAGATCATTGGACAGCGGTCAAAATTATCCTTAGAGGACTAAGAAAATATTTCTCGGTTATGGAGGTGACAAAAGAGTTCGTCGTAAAGATTTACGTCGATGCAAGCTTTTACATCGATCTAGATGACTCTAAGTCTCGATATGGATACATATTCAAAGTGGGAGCAATTAGCTAGAGTATCTCCGTGCAAAGCATTGTAGACATAGAAATTTGGGAAATACATACGGATCTGAATGTTGCAGACCCGTAGACTAAACTTCTCTCACAAGCAAAACATGATCACTCCTTGGGTGTTAATCACATAGCGATGTGAACTAAATTATTGACTCTAGTAAACCCTTTGGGTATTAGTCACATGGAGATGTGAACTAATCACATAAAGATGTGAACTAGATTATTGACCCAATTGTCATAATAACTGCCAATATAACATTTTAGTAGAGTCATCGTATTTAAGAGAATCGCCATAATTTACGGCGCACCCGTCACACAGCCTCCATATTTGACGACAGAGTTGCTTTTGGATCGCACTCCATACGATAGTGGCATAATGCATGTGGCCTGGATGTGGCTAAAAGAAAACTTTGGGTGCCCCTTCACCTTCACTCGGGATGGTAGATAGGTTGGAGAAAAAGGATAACCCAGTGTCAACTGGTTCCAGGATTATGGAGGTAGAAAATATGGAGACTCTAAGTTTGCGCGTTATCTCTCGAGCTTCCATAATTTTTGAAGTACAATACACAATGATCATGGAGCTTCCATTTTGATGACTCTCCTAGATTTGTTCTAATGGACCACGATTATGGGTAGCGGAGTGTCCTCAACAAATCGGTAGCTACCAACAAACAAGGAATCTTCCCACTTAACCCTGTATTCCTATCATTTTCAAATTACAACATTTAAGTTTATTGTATTAACAAACATGTAAATTAAAAAAACATTTCAATAACATGCAAGTATCTTTGTGCACAAAATAAAAATCAACTTTAGGAATTCAAACACTATCAAATACTTGAAAATTAAGACAAAAATAATTTCCAAGTGACATTAATATTTTTAGAAAATTAAAATACAAGTTCTAAATTTCTTCTTCTTTAAATAGCTTAAAACTATAATATCATTATTCTTCCAACTAGTTGCCAATTTTAGATTTTATATCAACGAAATTTCCTTTTGTCTCAACAAAGTTTCAGTGCCTGTTCAAATAAATTTAAGAACATTCGGAAATATTTAATAAATTTTGGAAACATTTAACCGACATTCCACACGAATATCAATTATGTTTTTCATATTTGTTTTCTTAGAAACAATCAACATACATTTCAAATACAGTTCACACTCATTTGGTTTCACAATCATTAACAAGGTGTTTTCACTTGCAAAAATTATTCCAATGACAGTTCAATTTTTTTGTTCAAATATTTCTTAGTTTAATAAGAGACGGAAGGAACTAGAATTTGTGTGGTATCGCCGTGAAATTTTTAGAAAAGGACTCAAGTGTGACTATAATAATTGAAATTTGTGTAAAATCTTGGTGTGATGTTAATGAAAATGAGATAAATAATTAAATATTTTATGTATTTTTTAAATATATTGAAATTAAGAGTGAAGTTATTGATTTTTTTGTGAATACTATTTAAATACTTTGTAAAAATATTCAAACAATGAGCTCTCACTAAAATAATACAAAAGGTTGAAAAACCATGTCATTTTTTCTAATGCACCAAAATAATTGAACAAATTTGCATTGAATATTTTGATGGAAACTTAAAAATTAATTGAAAATGAAATGTTTCAAAAGTTTATTTCAAATGGTAAATGTAATTAATTATAAACTTAATGAAAACCCATGACTTCTTATTCGAAGGTCTTGTCGTCATAGATGGTTGGATGACATTGTTCCCCAATGGTATTTGGTGTTGATGACAATGGGGTTAGGGTGATTAATGTTGGTTATGAAGTTTATCTCAGGACATTGGTTACTCGGTGGTTATTGAGGGAGATGGATGCCTCTAATTCAAAAAGGGAAAAGGCATCAGTTTCATTTGAGCCATTAGGAAGCCGCACTATTATGTGTATAGGGATGACTATCTTGTTTTATTTTCTTGTACTCGTCGCTTTCAAGCATCATATGAAAGCAAAAGATGCTTGTGTGATGTTGATGCCATAATCAACAGCATATTCTGCTCCTCCCTTGTAACAGCCCACGTGTGGTCCGTCCTATTTTGTAACCTCAACCATCTTGTCATGAATGATTTCCATGTTGGTATTAATATAAGAGTAATTTATGTAACAACATATTCATGAATGATTTCCATCTTGTCATGAATGATGTAGAAGCCCTCCGTGATGATGGCCCTCTTCCGGCGGAGCTCCAGAACAGGCCCCAAGATGGGATCTGGTGGATACAGAAAGTTGCGGCGGTGGAATTAAGTTTTTTGGCTCCTATTCTGATCGTTTGGGGGTACTTGTGTATATATAGGAGGAAGCAGTACGCTGGAGGAGCAACGAGGGGCCCACGAGGCAGGGGGCGCGCCATAGGGGGGGCGCCCCCACCCTCGTGAACGCCTCTTTTGTTCCTTGGAGCAGGGTCCAAGTCTCCTGGATCACGTTCGGTGAGAAAATCACGTTCCCGAAGATTTTATTCCATTTGGACTCCGTTTGATATTCCGTTTCTTCGAAACACTGAAATAGGCAAAAAACAACAATTCTGGGCTAGGCCTCCGGTTAATAGGTTAGTCCCAAAAATAATATAAAAGTGGAAAATAAAGCCCAATATAGTCCAAAACAATAGATAATATAGCATGGAGCAATCAAAAAATATAGATACATTGGAGATGTATCAGGCATCCCCAAGCTTAATTCCTGCTCGTCCTCGAGTAGGTAAATGATAAAAAGAGAATTTTTTATGCCGAGTGCTACCTGGCATAATTTCAATGCAAATCTTCTTAATTGTGGTATGAATATTCATATTCAAAAGATTCAAGACAAAAGTTTATATTGACATAAAAATAATAATACTTCAAGCATACTAACAAAGCAATTATGTCTTCTCAAAATAACATGGCCAAAGAAAGTTATCCCTACAAAATCATATAGTCTGGCTATGCTCTATCTTCACCACACAAAGTATTTAGATCATGCACAACCCCGATGATGAGCCAAGCAATTGTTTCATACTCTAACTTTTTCAAAACATTTTCAATCTTCACGCAATACATGAGCGTGAGCCATGGATATAGCACTATAGGTGGAATAGAATGGTGGTTGTGGAGAAGATAGTCTCACATCAACTAGGCATATCAACGGGCTATGGAGATGACCATCAATAGATATCAATGTGAGTGAGTAGGGATTGCCATGCAACGGATGCACTAGAGCTATAAGTATATGAAAGCTCAAAAAGAAACTAAGCGGGTGTGCATCCAACTTTCTTGCTCATCAAGACCTAGGGCAATTTGAGGAAGCCCATCATTGGAATATACAAGCTAAGTTCTATAATGTAAAATTCCCACTAGTATATGAAAGTGATAACATGAGAGACTCTCTACTATGAAGATCATGGTGCTACTTTGAAGCACAAGTGTGGTAAGAGGATATTAACATTGTCCCTTCTCTCTTTTTCTCTCATTTTTTATTTGGGCCTTTTCTCTTTTTTTATGGCCTCTTTTTATTTGGGCTTCTTTGGCCTCTTTTATTTATTTTTCGTCCGGAGTCTCATCCTGACTTATGGGGGAATCATAGTCTCCATCATTCTTTACTCACTTGGGACAATGCTCTAATAATGATGATCATCACACTTTATTTTTCTTATAACTCAACAATTACAACTCGATACTTAGAACAAAATATGACTCTATGTGAATGCATCCGGCGGTGTACCGGGATATGCAATATGACAATGATGGAGTGTGTCATGATGAAATAGATGGTGGAAAGTTGCATGGCAATATATCTCGGAATGGCTATGGAAATGCCATAATAGGTAGGTATGGTGGCTGTTTTGAGGAACGTATATGGTAGGTGTATGATACCGGCGAAAGGTGCGTGGTATTAGAGAGGCTAGCAATGGTGGAAGGGTGAGAGTGCGTATAATCCATGGACTCAACATTACTCATAAAGAAATCATGTACTTATTGCAAAAATCTAGAAGTTATCAAAGCAAAGTATTACGCGCATGCTCCTAGGGGGATAGATTGGTAGGAAAAGACCATCGCTCATCCCCGACCGCCACTCATAAGGAATACAATCAATAAATAAATCATGCTCCGACTTCATCACATAACGGTTCACCATACGTGCATGCTACGGGAATCACAAACTTTAACACAAGTATTCTTTAAATTCACAACTACTCAACTAGCATGACTTTAATATTATCACCTCCATATCTCAAAACAATTATCCTGTTTCAATCTTTTCTTAGTATTCAACACACTTAAAAGAAAGTTTCACAAATCTTGAACACCAAGCATATTATTATTAAGAAAATTACCATGCTATTAAGAGACTCTCAAAATAATTTATGTGAAGCATGAGAGATCAATAGTTTCTTTAAACCAAATCCACCACCATGCTCTAAAAGATCTAAGTGAAGCACATAGAGCAAAATTATAAAACTCAAAAGATATAAGTGAAGCACATAGAGCAAAACTACTTAGCTCAAAAGATATAAGTGAAGCACATAGAGTATTCTATCAAATTTTAATTCATGTATGGATCTCTCAAAAGGTGTGTACACCAAGGATGATTGTGGTATACTAAGACACAAAGACACAAATAATACAAGAAGCTCCAAGCAAAACACATATCATGTTGGTGAATAAAAATATAGCTCCAAGTAAATTACCGATGGAAGTGGACGAAAGAGGGGATGCCTTCCGGGGCATCCCCAAGCTTTGAATTTTTGGTGTCCTTGGATTATCTTGGGGGTGCCATGGGCATCCCCAATCTTAGGCTCTTGCCACTCCTTGTTCCATGATCCATCAAAAGAATTCACCCAAAACTTGAAAACTTCGCAACACAAAACTCAAAATAGAAAACTCGTGAGCTCCGTTAGCGAAAGAAAACAAAAGACCACTTCAAGGTACTGTAATTAACTCATTATTTATTTATATTGGTGTTAAACCTACTGTATTCCAACTTCTCTATGGATTATAAACTAATTTACTAACCATAGATTCATCAAAATAAGCAAACAACACATGAAAAACAGAATCTGTCAAAAACAGAACAGTCTGTAGTAATCTGTAGCTAGCGCAAGATCTGGAACCCCAAAAATTCTAAAATAAATTTATGGACGTGAGGAATTTATCTATTAATCATCTTCAAAAAGAATTAACTAAATATCACTCTCCAAATAAAAATGACAGCAGTTCTTGTGAGCGCCAAAGTTTCTGTTTTTACAGCAAGTTCAACAAGACTTTCCCCAAGTCTTCCCAACGGTTCTACTTGGCACAAACACTAACTAAACACAAAAAACACAACCAAAACAGAGGCTAAATAATTTATTTATTACTAATCAGGAGCAAAAAGCAAATAATAAAAATAAAATTGGGTTGCCTCCCAACAAGCGCTATCGTTTAACGCCCCTAGCTAGGCATAAAAGCGAGGATAGATCTAGGTATTGCCATCTTTGGTAGGCAATCCATAAGTGGCTCTCATGATAGTTTCATATGGCAATTTTATTTTCTTTCTTGGAAAGTGTTCCATGCCCTTTTTTAATGGAAATTGAAATCTAATATTCCCTTCCTTCATATCAATAATCGCACCAACCGTTCTAAGGAAAGGTCTACCAAGAATAATAGGGCAAGAAGGATTGCAATCTATATCAAGAACAATGAAATATACGGGCACATAATTCCTATTTGAAACAATAAGAACATCATTAATTCTTCCCATAGGTTTCTTAATAGTGGAATCCGCAAGATGCAAGTTTAGAGAGCAATCATCGAAATTACGGAAATCTAGTAAATCACACAAAGTCTTGGGAATAGTAGAGACACTAGCACCCAAATCACACAAAGCATAAAACTCATGATCTTTAATTTTAATTTTAATAGTTGGTTCCCACTCATCATAGAGTTTTCTAGGGATAGAAACTTCCAACTCAAGTTTTTCTTCATAAGATTGCATCAAGGCATCAACAATATGTTCGGTGAAGGCTTTATTTTGACTATAAGCATGTGGAGAATTTAGCACGGATTGCAACAGGGAAATACAATCAATTAAAGAGCAATTTTCATAATTAAATTCCTTGAAATCCAATATAGTGGGTTTAGCAACATCTAGATTTTTATTTCTTTCAATCCCACTTTCATCAATTTCATCATTAAGATCTAAATACTCCGAATTTTTAGAACGCCTTCTAGGTAAAGGAAGATCATATTCAGTTTCATCAAGATTCATATTGCAAAACAAAGATTTAATAGGGGACACATCAATAACTTTTAGATCTTCATCTTGATTTTCATATGTATTTGGTTTAGCGGCCATCTTATTGCCTAAGGTGGCTTGCATATCTGAAATTTCAGCAGTCATTTTTTCTAGACGAGCAATTTGGGATCTTATACCATCAAATTCTTTAGACATATCATTTAGCTCTTTATTCATATAACTCATAAAACTTTTTTTCCTTAAGCTCGTTTCTAAAGAAATTATTATGCTCAAATTGCAAAACCATAAACTTCCTAACGTTGGTTTCGATCTCCTCTAACCTTTTGAGGTGGAGATCACCAAATCTCGGTTGAGCCATCGCGACAAACAAGCAATCTAACACACGAGCAAACAAAAAGCAAGCGGGCAAAAGTGGCAAATAGAGAGGGAGGATAGAAGAGAGGGCAAATAAAACGGCAAGGGTGAATTGGGGGAAGAGGAATACGAGAGGCAAATGGCAAATAATGTAATGCGAGAGATAGGGATTGTGATGGGTACTTGGTATGTTGACTTTTTGCGTATAGTCCCCGGCAACGGCGCCAGAAATCCTTCTTGGTACGTCTTGAGCTTGCGTTGGTTTTCCCCGAAGAGGAAGGGATGATGCAGCAGAGTAGCGTAAGTATTTCCCTCAGTTTTTGAGAACCAATGTATCAATCCAGTAGGAGGCCACGCTCAAGTCCCTCGTACCTGCACAAAGCGATAGCTACTCGCAACCAACGCGATTAGGGGTTGTCAATCCCTTCAGGTCACTTACGAGAGTGAGATCTGATAGATATAATATTTTTGGTATAAACATGCAAAGTAAAAAGTAAAAGCAAAGTAAAAAGCAAAACAAGATTAAAGTGACGGAGATTGATATGATGAGAATAGACCCGGGGGCCATAGGTTTCACTAGTGGCTTCTCTCAAGAGCATAAGTATTCTACGGTGGGTGAACAAATTACTGTTGAGCAATTGACAGAATTGAGCATAGTTATGAGAATATCTAGGCACGATCATGTATATAGGCATCACGTCCGTGACAAGTAGATCGAAACGATTCTGCATCTACTACTATTACTCCACTATCGACCGCTATCCAGCATGCATCTAGAGTATTAAGTTAAAAACAGAGTAACGCCTTAAGCAAGATGACATGATGTAAAGAGATAAATTCATGCAATATGAAATAAACCCCATCTTGTTATCCTCGATGGCAACGATGCAATACGTGCCTTGCTGCCCCTTCTGTCACTGGGAAAGGACACCGCAAGATCGAACCCAAAGCTAAGCACTTCTCCCATGGCAAGAACTACCAATCTAGTTGGCCAAACCGAACGGATAATTCGAAGAGACTTGCAAAGATAACCAATCATACATAAAAGAATTCAGAGAAGATTCAAATATTATTCATAGATAGACTTGATCATAAACCCACAATTCATCGGTCTCAAGAAACACACCACAAAAAGAAGATTACATCGAATAGATCTCCCCAAGAGAGGGGGAGAACTTTGTATTGAGATTCAAAGAGAGAGAAGAAGCCATCTAGCTACTAACTATGGACCCGAAGGTCTGAGGTAAACTACTCACACTTCATCGGAGAGGCTATGATGATGTAGAAGCCCTCCGTGATGACGGCCCTGTTCCGGTGGAGCTCCGAAACAGGCCCCAAGATGGGATCTGGTGGATACAGAAAGTTGCGGCGGTGGAATTTGGTTTTTGGCTCCTGTTCTGATCGTTTGGGGGTACGTGTGTATATATAGGGGGAAGAAGTATGCCGGAGGAGCAACGAGGGGCCCACGAGGCAGGGGGCGCGCCCTAGGGGGGGCGCCCCCACCCTCATGACCGCCTCTATTGTTCATTGGAGCAGGGTCCAAGTCTCCTGGATCACGTTCGGTGAGAAAATCACGTTCCTGAAGATTTTATTCCGTTTGGACTCCGTTTGATATTCCGTTTCTTCGAAACACCGAAATAGGCAAAAAACAGCAATTCTGGGCTGGGCCTCCGGTTAATAGGTTAGTCCCAAAAATAATATAAAAGTGGAAAATAAAGCCCAATATAGTCCAAAATAGTAGATAATATAGCATGGAGCAATCAAAAATTATAGATACGTTGGAGACGTATCAGCTACCAAACGTCACAACATAACTGGGTGATTATAAAGGTGCTCTACAGGTGTCTCCGATGGTACTTGTTGAGTTGGCATAAATCAAGATTAGGATTTGTCACTCCGATTGTCAGAGAGGTATCTCTAGGCCCACTCGGTAATTCACATCACTATAAGCCTTGCAAGCATGTAACTAATGAGTTAGTTGCGGGATGATGTATTACGGAACGAGTAAAGAGACTTGCCGATAACGAGATTGAACTAGGTATTGAGAAACCGACAATCGAATCTCGGGCAAATAACATACCGATGACAAAGGGAACAACGTATGTTGTTATGCGGTTTGACCGATAAAGATCTTCGTAGAATATGTGGGAGCCAATATGAACATCCAAGTTCCGCTATTGGTTATTGACCTGAGACGTGTCTCGGTCATGTCTACATAGTTCTTGAACCCGTAGGGTCCGCACGCTTAAAGTTTGGTGACGATTTGTATTATGAGTTTATGTGTTTTGATGCACGGAAGGTTGTTCGGAGTCCCGGATGATATCAGGGACATGACGAGGAGTATTGAAATGTTCAAGACGTAAAGATCGATATATTGGAAGGCTATATTCGGACATCGGAAAGGTTCTGAGTGGTTCGAGTATTTATCAGAGTACCAGAGAGTTACGGGAATTCGCCGGGGAGTATATGGGCCTTATTGGGCTTTAGGGGAAAGAGAGAGGGGCTGCCTAGGGCAGGTTGCACGTCCCCCAAGGCCTAGTCCGAATTGGACTAGGGGGAGGGGCGGCGCCCCCTCCTTCCTTCTCTTCTCTTTTCCCTTTCCTTCTCTCCTACTCCTACTACATGGAAGGGGGGAATCCTACTCCCGGTGGGAGTAGGACTCCCCAAGGCGCGCCATAGTAGAGGGCCGGCCATCCCCCTCCTCCACTCCTTTATATACGGGGGAAGGGGGCACCCCATGGACACACAAGTTGATCATTGATCCCTTAGCCGTGTGCGGTGCCCCCCTCCACCATAATCCACCTCGATCATATCATAGCAGTGCTTAGGCGAAGCCCTGCGTTGGTAGCAACATCATCACCGTCAACATGCCATCGTGCTGACGGAACTCTCCCGTGAAGCTCTGCTGGATCGGAGTTCGTGGGACGTTATCGAGCTGAACGTGTGCTGAACTCGAAGGTGCCGTGCGTTCGGTACTTGGATCGGTCGGATCATGAAGACGTTCGACTACATCAACCGTGTTCTCATAACGCTTCCGCTTACGATCTACAAGGGTACGTGGACGATACTCTTCCCTCTCGTTGCTATGCATCTCCATGATCTTGCGTGTGCGTAGGAATTTTTTTGAAATTACTATGTTCCCCAACTATCGCATTCGAGCCAGGTCTATGCGTAGATGTTATATGCATGAGTAGAACACAAAGGAGTTGTGGGCATGTGTATATACATATTGCTTGCCATCACTAGTTGATTCTTGATTCAGCGGCATTGTTGGATGAAGCGGACCAGACCGACATTATGCGTATGCTTACAGGAGACTGGTTCTACCGACGTGCTTCGCACACAGGTGGCTAGTGGGTGTCTGTTTCTCAGCTTTAGTTGAATCGTATTCAATGAACAGGGTTCTTTCTGAAGAGCAAAAAGCAATCACTATACCGTGTTGTGGTTTTTGATGCGTAGGTAAGAACGGTTCTTGCTCAGCCCGTAGCAGCCATGTAAAACTTGCAACAACAAAGTAGAGGACGTCTAACTTATTTTTGCAAGGCATGTTGTGATATGATATGGTCAAGATGTGATGATATATAAATTGTTGTATGAGATGATCATGTTTTGTTGAAGTTATCGGCAACTGGCAGAAGCCTTATGGTTGTCTCTTTATTGCATAAGATGCAAGCACCAAACAATTGCTTTACTTTATCGCTATGCGATAGCAATAGTTGCAAGAGCAATAGTTGGCGAGACGACCATGTGACGACACATTGATAGAGATTAGGATGATGGAGATCATGGTGTCATGCCGGTGACAATAGAGATCATGACGGTACTTTGGAGATGGAGATCAAAGGTGCAAGATGATCATGGCCATATCATGTCACATATTTTGATTGGATGTGATGTTTATCCTTTATGCATCTTGTTTTGCTTAGATCGACGGTAGCATTTTAAGATGATCTCTCACTAAATTTCAAGGTATAAGTGTTCTCCCTGAGTATGCACCGTTGCGACAGTTCGTCGTGCCGAGACACCACATGATGATCGGGTGTGATAAGTTCTACGTTCACATACAACTGGTGCAAGCCGGTTTTGCACACACAGAATACTCGGGTTAAACTTGACGAGCCTAGCATATGCAGATATGGCCTCGGAACACTGGAGACCGAAAGGTCGAGTGTGAATCATATAGTAGATATGATCAACATAGTGATGTTCACCATTGAAAACTACTCCATCTCACGTGATGATCGGACATGGTTTAGTTGATTTGGATCACATGATCATTTAGATGACTAGAGGGATGTCTATCTAAGCGGGAGTTCTTAAGTAATATGATTAGTTGAACATTAATTTATCATGAACTTAGTCCTGATAGTATTTGCATATCTATGTTGTAGATCAATTGCTTGCGATGTAGCTCCCTGTTTATTTTTGATATGTTCCTAGAGAAAAATGAATTGAAAGATGTTAGTAGAAATGACGCGGATTGGATCCTTGATCTGAGGATTATCCTCATTGCTGGACAGAAGAATTATGTTCTTGATGCACCGCGAGGTGACGGACCTATTGCAGGAGCATATGCAGACATTATGAACGTTTGGCAAAGCTCGGTATGATGACTAGTTGATAGTTTAGTGCACCATGCTTTACATCTTAGAACCGGGACTCCAAAAATATTTTGAATGCCACGGAGCATATAAGATGTTCCAAGAGTTGAAATTAGTATTTTATACTCATGCCCGTGTCAAGAGGTAGGATACCTCTGACAGTACTTTGCCTACAAAGATCCAGGAGAATAGCTCAACCAGTGAGCATGTGCTCAGATTGACTGGGTACTGCAATTGCTTGAATCAAGTGGGAGTTAATCTTCCAGATAACATAGTAATTGACAAAGTTCTCTAGTCACTATCACCAAGTTACTAGAACTTAGTGATGAACTATAATATGCAAGGGATAACAGAAATGATTCCCAAGCTCTTCGTGATGCAGAAATCGACGAAGGTAGAAATCAAGAAAAGCATCAAGTGTTGATGGTTGAAAAGACCACTAGTTTCAAGAAAAGGGTAAAGGGAAGAAGGGGAACTTCAAGAAGAACGACAAGCAAGTCGCTGCTCAAGTGAAGAAGCCCAAGTCTAGACCTAAGCTTGAGACTAAGTGCTTCTACTGCAAAGGGACTGGTCACTGGAAACAGAACTGCCCCAAGTATTTGGCGGATAAGAAAGATGGCAAAGTGAACAAAGGTATATTTGATATACATGTTATTGATGTGTACTTTACTAGTATTTATAGCAACCCCTCAGTATTTGATACTAGTTCAGTTGCTAAGATTAGTAACTCAAAACAGGAGTTGCAGAATGAACGGAGACTAGTTAAGGGTAAAGTGACGATGTGTGTTGGAAGTGGTTCTGAAATTGATATGATCATCATCACACACTCCCTATACTTTCGGGATTAGTGTTGAACCTAAATAAATGTTATTTGGTGTTTGCGTTAAGCATGAACATGATTTGACCATGTTTATTGCAATACACTTATTCATTTAAAGTCAGAGAATAATTGTTGTTCTGTCTGCATGAATAAAACCTTCAATGGTCATACACCCAAGGTGAATGGTTTATTGAATCTCGATCGTAGTGATACACATATTCATAATATTGAAACCAAGAGATGCAAAGTTAATAATGATAGTGCAACTTATTTGTGGCACTTCCATTTAGGTCATATTAGTGTAAAGCGCATGAAGAAAATCCATACTGATGGGCTTTTGGAATCACTTGATTATGAAATAGTTGATGCTTGCGAACCATGCCTCATAGGCAAGATGACCAAGACTCCGTTCTCCGGAACAATGGAGCGAGCAACTGACTTATTGGAAATAATACATACTGATGTATGCGGTTCGATGAGTGTTGAGGCTCATGGCGGGTATCGTTATTTTCTGACCTTCATAGATTGTTTGAGTAGATATGGGTATATCTACTTGATGAAACATAAGTCTGAAACATTTGAAAAGTTCAAAGAATTTCAGAGTGAAGTGGAAAATCATTGTAACAAGAAAATAAAGGTTCTGCGGTCTGATCGTGAAGGAGAATATTTGAGTTACGAGTTTGGTCTTCATTTGAAACAATGCAAAATAGTTTCGCAACTCACGCCACCTGGAACACCACAGCGTAATGGTGTGTCCGAATGTCATAACCATACTTTATTAGATATGGTGCGATCTATGATGTCTCTTACCGATTTATCACTATCATGTTGGGGTTATGCATTAGAGATAGCTGCATTCACGTTAAATAGGGCACCATCTAAATCCATTGAGACGACACCATATGAACTGTGGTTTGGCTAGAAACCTAAGCTGTCGTTTCTTAAAGTTTGGGGCTGCGATGCTTATGTGAAAAAGTTTCAACCTGATAAGCTCGAACCCAAATCGAAGAAATGTGTCTTCATAGGATACCCAAAGTAGACAGTTGGGTATACCTTCTATCACAGATCCGAAGGCAAGACATTCGTTGCTAAGAATGGATCCTTTCTAGAGAAGGAGTTTCTCTCAAAAGAAGTGAGTGGGAGGAAAGTAGAACTTGATGAGGTAACTGTACCTGCTCCCTTATTGGAAAGTAGTTCATCATAGAAATATGTTCCTTTGACTCCTACACCAATTAGTGAGGAAGCTAATGATGAAGATCATGTAACTTCAGATCAAGTTACTACCGAACCTCGTAGGTCAACCAGAGTGAGATCCACACCAGAGTGGTACAGTAATCCTGTTCTGGATGTCATGTTACTTGATCATGACGAACCTACGAACTATGAGGAAGTGATGATGAGCCCAGCTTCTGAAAAATGGCTAGAGGCCATGAAATCTGAGATGGGATCAATGTATGAGAACAAAGTGAGGACTTTGGTTGACTTGCCCGATGATCGGCAAGCCATCGAGAATAAATGGATCTTCAAGAAGAAGACAAATGCTAATGGTAATGTTACTGTCTACAAAGCTCGACTTGTTGCGAAAGGTTTTCGACAACAAGTTCAAGGACTTGACTATGATGAGACCTTCTCACCCATATCGATGCTTAAAAGTTTGTCCGAATCGTGTTAGCAGTTGCTGCATTTTATGAAATCTGGCAAATGGATGTCAAAACTGCATTCCTTCATGGATTTCTTAAAAGAAGAGTTGTATATGATGCAACCAGAAGGTTTTGTCAATCCTAAAGGTGCTAACAAAGTGAGCAAGCTCCAGCGATCCATCTATGGACTGGTGCAAGCATCTTGGAGTTGGAATATATGCTTTGATAAAGTGATCAAAGCATATGGTTTTATACAGACTTGCGGTGAAGCCTGTATTTACAAGAAAGTGAGTGGGAGCACTACAGCATTTCTGATAAGTATATGTGAATGACATATTGTTGATCGGAAATAATGTAGAATTTTCTGGAAAGCATAAAGGAGTGTTTGAAAAGAGTTTTTCATAGAAAGACCTCGATGAAGCTGCTTACACATTGAGCATCAAGATCTATAGAGATAGATCAAGATGCTTGATAAGTTTTTTCAGTGAGTACATACCTTGACAAGATTTTGAAGTAGTTCAAAATGGAACAGTCAAGGAAAGAGTTCTTTCCTGTGTTGCAAGGTGTGATGTTGAGTAAATACTCAAAACCCGACCACAGCAGAAAATAGAAAGAGAATGAAAAGTCATTCCGTATGCCTCAGTCATAAGTTCTATAAAGTATGCTATTGTTGGGATCTCATCTCAGATTTCATGGCCTCAAGCCATTTCGTGGAATCTGGGCTCATCATCGCTTCCTCATAGTTCGTAGGTCTGTCATGGTGAAGTAACATGACCTCTAGAACATGATTACCATACCACTCTGGTGCAGATCTCACTCTGGTTTACCTACGAGGTTCGGTAGTAACTTGATCTGAAGTTACATGATCATCATCATTAGCTTCCTCACTAATTGGTGTAGGAGTCACAGAAACAGATTTCTGTGATGAACTACTTTCCAATAAGGGAGCAAGTATAGTTACCTCATCAAGTTCTACTTTCCTCCCACTCACTTCTTTCGAGAGAAACTCCTTCTTTAGAAAGGATCCATTCTCAGCAACAAATATCTTGCCTTCGGATCTGTGATAGAAGGTGAACCCAACATTTTCTTTTGGGTATCCTATGAAGACGCACTTCTCCGATTTGGGTTTGAGCTTATCAGGTTGAAACTTTTTCACATAAGCATTGCAACCTCAAACTTTAAGAAACGACAGCTTAGGTTTCTTGCCAAACCATAGTTCATACGGTGTCGTCTCAACGGATTTAGATGGTGCCCTATTTAACATGAATGTAGCTGTCTCTAATGCATAACCCCAAAACGATAGCGGTAAATCAGTAAGAGACGTCATAGATCACACCATATCTAATGAAGCACGGTTACGATGTTTGGACACACCATTACACTATGGTGTTCCAGGTGGCGTGAGTAGTGAAACTATTTCACATTGTTTTAACTGAAGGCCAAACTCGCAACTCAAATATTTTACTTCTGCGATCATATCGTAGAAACTTATATTTTGTTACGATGATTCTCCACTTTACGCTGAAATTCTTTGAACTTTTCAAATGTTTCAGACTTGTGTTTCATCAAGTAGATATACTCATATCTGCTCAAATCATCTGTGAAGATCAGAAAATAATGATACCTGCCGTGAGCTTCAATATTCATCGGACCACATACATCAGTATGCATGATTTCCAACAAATCTGTTGCTTGCTGCATTGTTCCGGAGAACGGAGTCTTAGTCATCTTGCCCATGAGGCATGGTTCGCAAGCATCAACTGATTCATAATCAAGTGATTCCAAAAGTCCATCAGCATGGAGTTTCTTCATGCGCTTTATACCAATATGACCTAAATGGCAGTGCCACAAATAAGTTGCACTATCATTATTAAATTTGCATCTTTTGGTTTCAATATTATGAATATGTGTATCACTACGATCGAGATCCAACGAACCATTTTCATTGGGTGTGTAACCATATATGTAAACAGAACAACAATTTATTCTCTTACTTAAATGAATAACCGTATTGCAATAAACATGATCAAATCATATTCATGCTCAATGCAAACACCAAATAACACTTATTTAGGTTCTACACTAATCCCGAAAGTATAGTGAGTGTGCGATGATGATCATATCAATCTTGTAACCACTTCCAACACACATCCTCACTTCACCCTTAACTAGTCTCTGTTCATTCTGCAACTGCCGTTTCGAGTTACTACTCTTAGCAACTGAACCAGTATCAAATACCGGGGGGTTGCTACGAACACTAGTAAAATACACATCAATAATCCGTATATCAAATATACCTTTGTTCATTCTGCCATCCTTCTTATCCGCCAAATACTTGGGGCAGTTCCGCTTCCAATGACCAGTCCCTTTGCAGTAGAAGCACTTAGTCTCAGGCTTAGGACCAGACTTGGGCTTCTTCACTTGAGCAGCAACTTGCTTGACGTTTTTCTTGAAGTTCCCCTTCTTCCCTTTGCCCTTTTCTTGAAACTAGTGGTTTTGTCTACCATCAACACTTGGTATTTTTCTTGATTTCTTCCTTCGTTGATTTCAGCATTACGAAGAGCTTGGGAATCGTTTCCGTTATCCCTTGCATATCATAGTTCATCACGAAGTTCTACTAACTTGGTGATGGTGACTAGAGAATTCTGTCAATCACTATCTTATCTGGAAGATTAACTCCCACTTGATTCAAGCGATTGTAGTACCCAGACAATCTGAGCACATGCTCACTGCTTGAGCTATTCTCCTCCATCTTTTAGCTATAGAACTTGTTGGAGACTTCATATCTCTCAACTCGGGTATTTGCTTGAAATATTAACTTCAACTCCTGGAACATCTCATATGGTCCATGACGTTCAGAACGTCTTTGAAGTCCTGATTCTAAGCCATTTAAGCATGGTGCATTAAACTATCAAGTAGTCATCATATTGAGCTAGCCAAACATTCATAATGTCTGCATCTGCTCATGCAATAGGTCTGTCACCTAGCGGTGCATTAAGGACATAATTCTTCTGTGCAGCAATGAGGATAATCCTCAGATCACGGATCCAATCTGCATCATTGCTACTAACATCTTTCAACTTAATTTTCTCTAGGAACATATCAAAAATAAAACAGGGGAGCTAAACGCGAGCTATTGATCTACAACATAGATATGCTAATACTAATAGGACTAAGTTCATGATAAATTAAAGTTCAATTAATCATATTACTTAAGAACTCCCACTTAGACAGACATCCCTCTAATCTTCTAAGTGATCACGTGATCCAAATCAACTAAACCATAACCGATCATCACGTGAAATGGAGTAGTTTTCAATGGTGAACATCACTATGTTGATCATATCTACTATATGATTCATGCTCAACCTTTCGGTCTCAGTGTTCCGAGGCCATATCTGCATATGCTAGGCTCGTCAAGTTTAACCTGAGTATTCTGCGTGTGCAAAACTAGCTTGACCCGTTGTAGATGGACGTAGAGCTTATCACACCTGATCATCACGTGGTGTCTGGGAACGACGAACTTTGGCCACGGTGCATACTCAGGGAGAACACTTTTATCTTGAAATTTAGTGAGAGATCATCTTATAATGCTACCATCAATCAAAGCAAGATAAGATGCATAAAAGATAAACATCACATGCAATCAATATAAGTGATATGATATGGCCATCATCATCTTGTACTTGTGATCTCCATCTTCGAAGTACCGTCATGATCACCATCGTCACCGGCGCGACACCTTGATCTCCATCGTAGCAGCGTTGTCGTCTCGCCAATCTTATGCTTCCATGACTATCGCTACCGCTTAGTGATAAAGTAAAGCATTACAGCGAGATTGCATTGCATACAATAAAGTGACAACCATATGGCTCCTGCCAGTTGCCGATAACTCGGTTACAAAACATGATCATCTCATACAATAAAATTTAGGGCCCGTTCGGAAGCAGTCCACGAGCTGGCTTCCGAAAATCGCTCCGAGAAGCCGCACTGAACGAGTCCACTTCAAGAATCTGGCTCCGCGGAGACGAGGATTCGACAGTGCAAAAATCACAGAGACGAGAAGCTGGCCAGGCCCAGCTTCGCAAATATCAGAAGTGGGAGTTGCTCAAAATTATGGTAGCAATGCCACCCCGAAGTAAACTACTCGAATCCTTTTCCTCGACGTCTCCTCTGCTCTCGCACCTCAACTCGTACTCTGCTCGTAGAGAAACGAACGGGGCGACCTCCTCTGCTGTCGCAACCCTAGCCGCCGCCCCGTCACCGGTCGGCCGCCGCGCCGCCGTCCGCCGCCGCTCCTCGGATCTACAGCCCGCCCCGCAAGTCTCTGTCCATCGACGCTCGCAGTAGCCGCCCAAAGTCCCCGTGGTGTTGTCTCCCCATCTGCCGCCACTCCCTCCATTGGTCGTCGCCGGCAGCCGCACGAAGTAGAGGTCCCGACGGGCCTAGCCACAAGATCCACGGTATAGAAGCCATTCCCCCAGGTCAAGGTGAGCAGCCACCTCCCCCCTCTTGTAGTACTCTGATTCAGCCTAGTTCATGCGCTGTGTGTGGACAGCCCCAATTTCCTGTGATATGAACCTGATGTGTGGACTTTTTGCGTATATATGTGTAGTGCAGTCTGTAGTGATATGAATTGATTTCAGATAAAATCAATAATTTCCTTATGTTGGTAGTACATGTTCATGCTGGTATTGTTTATTTTCCATATATTTGGGGACATGATTATATACTGATGGATGATGATTGTTTGCTACATATTCGTGCTGCTACTGATTGTTTGTGAGATGGTAGTGATTGTTTCCCGGAAAATTGGACACATGATTTATACTAATGGACACTGATTGTTGCTACATGTTCATGATGCTACTGATTTTGGTATCTATTTGTGAGATGGCACTGATTGTTTGGCATATATTTTCGAGGAAATGTGTATCCGTAAAGTAACATCATTTTTGTATAGAAATGTCGTCAACTGGGTCTGCCGAATGGACCGATGAGAATACTCGGATTATCGTGGAGTTGTTTGTGAAACAAGTGAAGGCTGGAAACATGCCAACCACTCATTTGACACCCAGTGCATATGATGAGGTGGGAAAGGAGTTCTTGATGAGAACTGGGCTTGAGTACACACCAAAGCAAGTGAGGAACAAATGGACCAAGTTAAAACGTGAGTACAACACATTCAAGAAGCTCAAGTTGCGCGAGACTGGAGGGGGTTGGGACTTTGAGAAAAACACTGTTAAACAAGATAATGAGTGGTGGAAAAAGGCGAAAGTTGTAAGTTCGCATGCTTATGTTTCTCAGAAAATAAAATCTGAACTTGTCATGCTTTATGTACTAATGTCTCTCTTTCATACAATAGGACCTTCCAGGTTGTGGCAAGTTCAAGAAGCATGGACTCCGTAACGAAGAAGGCTTGCGCGTCTTGTTTGAGGATATCAGTGTTGATGGCACTGACCATTGGAACCCCGCATCTGGTCTGCCTCCCCCCTCTAGTTCGGCATTGAAAATAGCCTTGAATGTTGACGAAATCACCGATCTTGATTTGGAGGATGATAGTGAAGAGCAACCTTCTCCGACAGTAGCTAGTTCATCTAAAGTGAGGCTTGGGGTCACGATTCCAGAGAAGAACAAGAAATCGAAGACTTCACAAGTGATGCAAGAGGAGATTAGAAAGATTAGTTCTATTGCCCAAGCTTCACACACATCGTTTCAGTCTTTTCTACAGAAAGATGAGACCATTTCTGTTGCCTCTACCATGGATTTAGTTCGTGCTTGTGGTGCAATAGACGGCACTGATGAGCATTTCATTGCTACTGAGCTCTTTCTGAAGAGAGAGCAAAGAGAGATGTTCTTGCACATGACATCCAACTCTCGAAAGGGTTGGTTGCGTAGGAGGTTTGACCTCAAGTATGGGAACTAGTTTGTTCTATCTTATCTTAGCTATGGGAACAATATTTATGCGTATGTTGGCGAACCTATTATTATCTTGTGCTATCGGTACAATATTTATGCCTATGTTGGCGAACCTATTATTATCTTGTGCTATCGGTACAATATTTATGCCTATGTTGGCGAACCTATTATTATCTTGTGCTCGGAACAATATTTATGCTTATGTTGGTGAACCTATTATTATCTTGTCGGTGAACATATTTATTCTTATGTTGGTGAACATATTGTTTTGCTTGATGCTAACTATTGTTTGATATGGCAGATGTCATCGGATAGTGATAGTGAGGATGACAATAGTTATGAAACAATGAGGAATTTGGTTATGCATCAACAACATAATATGAACATGCTTTGTTCAGGTGCAGCAGTCATATTTGGCAAGTATTGTGAAAGTTGGGTGATGAAGGCTGAACCTCGGAAATCTATTTTGAGTGGATTTGGATGGCTTCAAGAGACTATTGCCACACCGGGAGAGACCTACACAATGTTGAGAATGACGGCAAGTGTGTTCTTTGATCTTCATGACTTGTTGGTACGTAACTATGGTCTAAAAGAAACAACCTTTGTTAGCACTTATGAGTCTCTTGCTATGTTCTTGTGGACATTGGGAGGTTGTGAATCAAATAGAAGAACTCAAAATCGCTTCAAACATTCAGCGGATACTATCCATCGTAAATTCCATGAGGTTCTACAATGTGTAGTGAACATGGCATCTCACTACCTTAAGCCACAAGACCCAAACTTCCACATTGTGCATGATCTAATTAAAAAGGATAGGAGGGCTTATCCTCATCTCAAAGATTGCATTGGTGCAATTGATGGGACTCATATAAGAGCTTCTATTCCCGATGGGCCACCAAAAGTTAGGTACATTGGGAGGACGGGCATGACAACTCAGAATGTGATGGCGGTATGTGACTTCGATATGCACTTCACTTATGCTTCAATTGGGCAACCTGGTTCTATGCATGATACAAATGTATTATACCATGCAATTGAGAAGGACAGGCCCACCTTCCCCCATCCTCCAAAGGGTGAGCATTTCTTTTCATTACAAGTTTACACATGATGTTCTCTATCCTCCAACTAACATGTATGTGTGTTGTCAATTTAGGCAAGTATTACCTTGTAGATGCCGGGTATCCTAATAGAGATGGATATCTAGCACCATACAAAGGAGAACGGTATCATGTCCCTGACTTCCAAAGAGGTTCACCTCCAAATACTCCTAAGGAGAAGTTCAACAAGATTCACTCTTCCAAACGCAATTGCATAGAGAGAACCTTTGGAGTGTGGAAAATGAAATGGCAAATTCTCCTCAAGATGCCAAACTACTCGTTCCAAACACAGATGAAGATTGTTGCAGCTACTATGACATTGCACAACTATGTTCGCCTCCATGACAAAGATGATCTCCACTTTATTTGATGTGAAAGAGATCCGGATTATGTGCCAACAATTCCGGATAGATATAAGAAGTATGTTATTCCTCCGAGTGCATCGGATGCTTCAACTTCAGAGGCAAGTGCTCCTGACATGGATAGGTTTAGGAATGAACTAGCCACGGCCGTTGCTCTTGGTTGGTGAAGTCATGCTTCTGGTCCATACTATTTGTTCCCTGTTTGATTTGCAAACATATGCAAATTTGATGCAGCTTTTGTGGTACTGCATATGTCAAACCTTGTGGTTCTTCATCTTAACTTGAGGGAATTCAAAACTCTACATGTTCAGTACATTTTTTTGCATTTGTGCTAGCTAAAACTGCTCTCTGTACAACCAAAACTGCTCTCTGTACAGCCAAAACTGCTCTGTGTACATCGAAATATCTCTCTGTATAGCCAAAATTGAAGGAATCTGTACAGACAAAAAAAAGAACCTACTTCTAATCTGGCCTGCAGCGCACATGTGAGCCCAGCCGGCTTTCACTACTGAAATGGGCTTTACACCTGTCCACCTGAATGGGCTTGATCCTACCTTACTAGGCTGCCAGCCCATGCATACGCAGCTGCTCCCCACTGCTGCACCGAACGCTCGCTGGCTCCACGAGAATCCAGCTAGCGCCAGCTTCACGAGAAGTTGGCTCGTTTCGGAAGCCAGCGAGCTTCCGAATGGGACCTTAGCATCATGTCTTGACCATATCACATCACATCATGCCCTGCAAAAACAAGTGAGACGTCCTCTACTTTGTTGTTGCAAGTTCTACGTGGCTGCTACGGGCTTAGCAAGAACCGTTCTTACCTACGCATCAAAACCACAACGATAGTTTGTCAAGTTGGTACTGTTTTAACCTTCGCAAGGACCGGGCGTAGCCACACTCGGTTCAACTAAAGTTAGAGAAACTGACACCCGCCAGCCACCTGTCTGCAAAGCACGTCGGTACCAGTCTCGCGTAAGTGTACGCGTAATGTCGGTCCGGGCCGCTTCATCCAACAATACCGCCGAACCAAAGTATGACATGCTGGTAAGCAGTATGACTTATATCGCCCACAACTCACTTGTGTTCTACTCGTGCATAACATCAACGCATAAAACCTGGTTCTTATGCCACTGCTGGGTAACGTAGTAATTTCAAAAAAATTCCTATGCACACACAAGATCATGGTGATGCATAGCAACGAGAGGGGAGAGTGTTGTCTACGTACCCTCGTAGACCGGCAACGGAAGCGTTGACACAACGTAGAGGATGTAGTTGTACTTCTTCCCGATCCGACCGATCCAAGTACCGAGCGTACAGCACCTCCGAGTTCTGCACACGTTCAACTCGGTGACGTCCCTCGAACTCCGATCTAGCCGAGTGTTGAGGGAGAGTTTCGTCAGCACAACGGCGTGATGACGGTGATGATGTTCTACCGACACAAGGCTTCGCCTAAGCACCGCTATGATATGACCGAGGTGGAATATGGTGGAAGGGGGCACCGCACACGGCTAGGGAACGATCATGAAGATCAACTTGTGTGTCATGGGGTGCCCTCCTGCCCCCGTATATAAAGGAGGGAGAGGGAGAGGTGCGGCCGGCCCCTAGGGGTGCGCCTGGAGGAGTCCTACTCCCACCGGGAGTAGGACTCCCCCCTCTTGCGTTGTTGGAGAAGGAAAGGGGAAGGGGAAAGACGAAAGGGAGGCGCCCCCCTTCTTCCTTGTCCTATTCAGACTAGGGGGAGGGGGCACGCGGCCTGCCCTGGCCGGCCCTCCTCTTCTCCCTTAGGGCCCATGTAGGCCCATTAACCCCCGGGGGGGTTCCGGTAACCCCCCGGTACTCCGGTAAAATCCCGATTTCACCCGGAACGTTTCCGATATCCAAATATAGGCTTCCAATATATCAATCTTTATGTCTCGACCATTTCGAGACTCCTCGTCATGTCCGTGATCACATCCGGGACTCCGAACAACCTTCGGTACATCAAAACACAAAAACCCTAATTACGATCGTCACCGAACTTTAAGCGTGCGGACCCTACGGGTTCGAGAACTATGTAGACATGACCGAGACACGTCTCCGGTCAATAACCAATAGCGGAACCTGGATGCTCATATTGGCTCCTACATATTCTACGAAGATCTTTATCGGTCAGACCGCATAAAAACATACGTTGTTCCCTTTGTCATCGGTATGTTACTTGCCCGAGATTCGATCGTCGGTATCTCAATACCTAGTTCAATCTCGTTACCGGCAAGTCTCTTTACTCGTTCCGTAATACATCATCCCGCAACTAACTTATTAGTTGCAATGCTTGCAAGGCTTGAGTGATGTGCATTACCGAGAGGGCCCAGAGATACCTCTCCGACAATCGGAGTAACAAATCGTAATCTCGAAATACGCCAACCCAACAAGCACCTTCGGAGACACCTGTAGAGCACCTTTATAATCACCCAGTTACGTTGTGACGTTTGGTAGCACACAAAGTGATCCTCCGGTAAATAGGAGTTGCATAATCTCATAGTCATTGGAACATGTATAAGTCATGAAGAAAGCAATAGCAACAAACTAAACGATCAAGTGCTATGCTAACGGAATGGGTCAAGTCAATCACATCATTCTCCTAATGATGTGACCCCGTTAATCAAATGACAACTCATGTCTATGGTTAGGAAACATAACCATCTTTGATCAACGAGCTAGTCAAGTAGAGGCATACTAGTGACACTCTGTTTGTCTATGTATTCACACATGTATTATGTTTTCGGTTAATACAATTCTAGCGTGAATAATAAACATTTATCATGATCTAAGGAAATAAATAATAACTTTATTATTGCCTCTAGGGCATATTTCCTTCAGCTATGTTGTTTACTGATACATCTCCAACGTATCTATAATTTTTAATTGCTCCATGCTATATTATCTACTGTTTTGGACATTATTGGGCTTTATTTTCCACTTTTATATTATTTTTGAGACTAACCTATTAACCGGAGGCCCAGCCCAGAATTGCTGTTTTTTTGCCTATTTTAGGGTTTCGAAGAAAAGGAATATCAAACGGAGTCCAAACGGAATGAAACCTTCGGGAACGTGATTTTCTCACCGAACATGATCCAGGAGACTTGGACCCTACATCAAGAAACAAAGGAGGAGGCCACGAGGTAGGGGGGCGCGCCTACCCCCCAGGCGTGCCCTCCACCCTCGTGGGCCCCCTGTTGCTCCACCGACGTACTCCTTCCTCCTATATATACCTACGTACCCCCAAACGATCAGAGACGGAGCCAAAACCCTAATTCCACCGCCGTAACTTCCTGTATCCACGAGATCCCATCTTGGGGCCTGTTCCGGAGCTCCGCCGGAGGGGGTATCCATCACGGAGGGCTTCTACATCAACACCATAGCCTCTCTGATGAAGTGTGAGTAGTTTACCTTAGACCTTCGGGTCCATAGTTATTAGCTAGATGGCTTCTTCTCTCTTTTTGGATCTCAATACAATGTTCTCCCCCTCTCTTGTGGACAACTATTCGATGTAATCTTCTTTTTGCGGTGTGTTTGTTGAGACCGATGAATTGTGGGTTTATGATCAAGTCTATCTATGAACAATATTTGAATCTTCTCTGAATTCTTTTATGTATGATTGGTTATCTTTGCAAGTCTCTTCGAATTATCAGTTTGGTTTGGCCTACTAGATTGATCTTTCTTGCAATGGGATTAGTGCTTAGTGTCGGTGTCAAAACCGGCGGATCTCGGGTAGGGGGTCCCGAACTGTGCGTCTAGGCCGGATGGTAACAGGAGGCAGGGGACACGATGTTTTACCCAGGTTCGGGATCTCTTGATGGAGGTAAAACCCTACGTCCTGCTTGATTAATATTGATGATATGGGTAGTACAAGAGTAGATCTACCACGAGATCAGAGAGGCTAAACCCTAGAAGCTAGCCTATGGTATGATTGTCTGTTGTGATTGTTGTCCTACGGACTAAAACCCTTCAGTTTATATTGACACTGGAGAGGGTTAGGATTACACAAGGTCGGTTACAAAGGAGGAGATATCCATATCCGTATTGCCTAGCTTGCCTTCCACGCCAAGTAGTGTCCCATCCGGACATGAGACGAAGTCTTCAATCTTGTATCTTCATAGTCTAACAGTCCGGCCAATGGAGATAGTCCGGCTGTCCGGAGACCCCCTAATCCAGGACTCCCTCAGTAGCCCCTAAACCAGGCTTCAATGACGATGAGTCCGGCGTGCAGTATTGTCTTCGGCATTGCAAGGCAGGTTCCTTCTCCGAATACATCACAGATGAATTTGAATACGAGGATAGTGTCAGACCCTGCAAAATAAGTTCCACATACCGCCATAGAGAGAATAATATTTTCGCAATTCCAATTTGCTGACTTGTTTTGGCAGCATGACGTTATGTCATGGCCCGGTGATTATTCGAACCGTTTTTCTTCAACCAGCTCCACACATAACGCGAGGCGGTTTCTTGACACGTCTTGTCAAAGTAGAGATCGTGTTCCCCCAATTACGGGATTCTCATTAATGCGGTCGTTGATGAAACTATGTACCTAGGGTAGGGTCATGGACCTGTCCTAACTGCCCTACCCAAGGACATCTCTAGAAGAAACCACCTTTCAATCGACTTGGAGGTGTTCCACTCGACAGACTCGAAGACCCTCGACCAAGAAGCAATCACTCGACCAAGATCCAACCACTCGACGGCCAGGAGACCTGAAGTCACTCCGCATGCTAACGGTCGATCATTAAGTAGCTTTTATGGTCATCATAGCACTTTATTACTAGCATTACCAGTAACGCCCTGCCTTAATGTACATTGAACCCTTTGTAACGTGGGCTGGCCGGGGTCCTGGCACACTCTATATAAGCCACCCCCTCCTCCAAGACAAGGGTTCGCACCTCTGTAACTCATACTCACATAATCCAGTCGACCGCCTCCGGGCTCCGAGATGTAGGGCTATTACTTCCTCTGAGAAGGGCTTGAACTCGTAAACCTTGCGTGCTTACAACTTCTCCATAGCTAAGATCTTGCCTCTCCATACTTACCCCCCTACACTACTGCCAGACTTAGAACCACGACAGTTGGCGCCCACCATGGGGAAGGTGTTTTAGCGTTTGTTGGAGGAGTTGCGACCTTTTCCGACCCGAATCATCATGGTTTTCAGAGGAGTTTTGGTGGAGGGCCGCGAGATACGTCTCGGCGCGCTCATGTTTATCGTCGACGACTCTGCTTGGCTCCAGGAGGCTCCGCTCGACGTGGACGCACTCCCTGCTCGCGGGGCAACGCACTTTAGCACGTGCGTCCGCGGCGTTCTCCTGCGGCAACCGTCGACCCCCTACTGATCGGCTCCTATGTTGTCCTCCCTCCTCGATTCCCGCCGGCGCAAGCGCTCCGGTCGGTCGAGACTTCAGCGGTGGGTGAGGCACGCGGTGGCATGTCAGTCGGCCACCCCTCAAGTTGCGGCAATCGAGCTCGACGAATCCCTCTACGGCCTGTTCGACTGGCTCCGCAGAGACCACATCCGAGTGCGACAGCAGCGATCCGGCGGCGAAGGTTCTGATGGTCGATGGACCACCCAGTCCTCCCGGTTTTCCCCGCATCGACGGAGGCGCAGGTGGAGGCGACCCGTCGCGTCTCCATGAGGAGTATCTAACCGAGCCTCTCATGTCGCTGCAGAGAGAAGAACTTCGCCGCCGGAACATGGATGCACTGCACACTCCTATCGTTGGAGAAACCCCCGAGGCTCGCGCCTTGGAGGGCGCGCGCCTGGCAAACTTGGCCGAGCGCACTCGACTGGAGAACCTCCAGCGAGCACTCGACGAGCGTGCACGACAACGGGTTCCCGAATCCAGTCGACGTCAGCTCTTCCCGCCCCCGTAGGTATATCGAACTCCAATTCAGAATTTAGCAGTTGCGGCCCGTATAGCATAGTCGATTCAGCCTTCCCAGTCGGAGGCTGGCAGAGGCTTGCTGCAGATCAGAGCGTTACTCTGGGCAGCAGGAGATCAGAATTCCGCTATTTCTCAGTCGTGGAATAGGATTCACAGCAGATCCGTTGCCGCAGACACAGTCCAGTCGGCTCACAACCCGAGATCGCCCCCGAGGCGTGAGGGACGTGGAGACTGGCATGACCAGTATGGGAACCATGAGCAGTATGATCACCGAGTCGATCGTGACGGTCGACGTCGAGTGCCCACGCCTTCCCCGAGGAGCGGGTCGTATGTGCCTCGCCAGCAGGATGACAGGCGCCCTCATAGTGGTGGGCGAAGGATTCCAGTCAACCCCCGAGGGCCAGGCTTTGACGCGAGATCCATTCTCGTCCAGGGTTTGGTCGACAGGAACAGGGCTCACCGAGAAGGTCACGACAGAGATGCACTTACCAGCAGTAGAGTACATGTTTCGGGGCTAGAGTGTTTTAGTAGAGCCATCAGGGCCGCTGTGATTCCTCCCAACTTCAGGTTGGTGACTGGAGTCAATAAGTTCACTAGCGAGTCCAAGCCCGATACTTGGCTTGAAGATTACCGAGTGGCCATCCAGATCGGCGGCGGCAATGATGAAGTGGCCATGAAGCACCTGCCTCTCATGTTGGAGGGCTCGGCCAGAGCGTGGCTGAAGCAGTTAGCACCTAGCAGCATTTACACTTGGGAGGATCTCTCCCGAGTGTTCGTCACCACATTTGAAGGCACGTGCAAGCGACCGGCAGGGCTGACGGAACTGCGGTCTTGTGTACAGAAGCTGAAAGAAACTTTGAGGGATTACATCCAGAGGAGGATCACGTTACATCACTCAGTGGAGAATGTGCCTGACCACCAAGCAGTTTGTGCCTTCAAGGAAGGCGTCAAGTATAGAGAACTGAATTTGAAATTCGGTTGAACCGGGGATATGTCCCTGAATCGGATGATGGAGATTGCCACCAAGTACGCTAATGGCGATGATGAGGACCGACTCAGGAGTGGCAAACTCAAGTCAGTCGCCCAAGAACCCGGAGGCAATTCCAATCGGAAACAGAAGCGGAAAGCCGAGCCAGTGGCTCCCGGGGAAGCCTTGGCTTTAACCCAAGGAAAGTTTAAAGGGAAACCTAAAGGGCCTTGGAACCCCAAAAAGGTTAAAGACCAGGACAGAAATGATGTGTTGGACTTGCCATGTCTCGTCCACACAAAGAAAGATGAAGAGGGTAATTTCATTTACCCGAAACATACCACTCGACAGTGTCGACTCTTGATCCAGCAGTTCCAGGGCAAGCAACCCAAAGGTAAGGAAAAGGAGACGAAAAAGGTCGAGGACAAAGAGGACAGTGACGACGGATACCCTCAAGTCAATTCCACCTTGATGATTTTTGCTGATGTTGAGAGCAAAAGTCGACTGAAAGTCATCAACCGAGAGGTGAATATGGTTGCTCCGGCGACACCAAGTTATTTGAAATGGTCCCAGACTGCCATCACGTTCGACCAGTCCGATCACCCAACGCATATTGCCACCCCTGGGAGGTAAGCTCTGGTGGTCGACCCAGTGGTTGAAGGCACTCGACTGACCAAAGTCTTGATGGATGGTGGCAGTGGTTTGAACATATTGTATGCTGAGACGTTGAAAGGGATGGGCATTCCGATGTCCAGACTCAGTGCCAGCAACATGAGTTTCCATGGAGTCATTCCTGGGAAGAAGGTTGAATCACTCGGCCAGATTGCTCTTGATGTGGTTTTCGGTGATTCCAAGAATTACCGCAAAGAGAAGTTGACATTTGAAGTTGTAGACTTCCAGAGTGCCTACCATGCTATTTTGGGCAGGCCGGCTTATGCATGCTTCATGGCCCGACTATGTTATGTGTATCTCAAATTGAAGATGCCTGGCCCCAAAGGTGTGATCACTATTACGGGCAATCGGAAGAAAGCGGAAGAATGTTTTCAAAAAGGTTCGAAGATCGCCTACGTTCAGATGGCAGTGGTGGAGTTGCAGGAATACCAGAAGACTGCAGACCCGAGTGATTTGTTGCGAGCCAAGAAGCCCGCTACGGAGTCAGCTTTTCAGTCGACTGGCGATACAATGACAGCTCATATCCACCCGACCGACCCCAGCGCTGCTCCAACTCATATCTCGACAGCACTCGACTCCAAATAGGAAGAAGCGCTCATCCAGTTCCTCCGTGAGAACTGGGACATTTTTGCATGGAAGCCCTCTGACATGCCGGGTGTTCCCAGGGAGCTGGCTGAGCACTGCCTAAGAGTCGACTCAAAAATAAAACCTATCAAGGAACATCTCCGACGGTCCGCCGTCTAGAAGAGAAAGGCCATTGGCGAAGAGGTAGCTCGTCTCTTAGCGGCAGAGTTCATCCGAGAAATCTACCACTCTGAGTGGCTCGCCAATGTTGTCATGGTCCCCAAGAAGGACAAGTCACTTCGCATGTGCATTGACTTTAAACATATCAATCGGGCCTGCCCGAAAGATCATTTTCCTCTCCCCCGCATCAACCAGATAGTCGACTCGACTGCGGGATGTGACCGACTGTCTTTTTTAGACGCCTATTCCGGGTACCATCAGATCCGTCTGTATGGACCTGACGAGATCAAAAGAACTTTCATCACTCCATTCGGGTGCTTCTGTTATGTTACCATGCCATTCGGCCTCAAGAATGCCGGAGCCACATTCATGAGGATGATTCAGAAGTGTTTGCTCACCCAAATCAGTCGGAATGTGGAGGCATACATGGATGATATTGTGGTCAAGTCATGGAAGGGTTCCGACCTGCTGACTGACCTTGCTGAAACCTTTGCCAACCTCAGAAGGTTTGATATCAAGCTTAACCCATCAAAATGCACATTCGGGGTTCCTGGCGGAAAGTTACTCAGTTTTCACATTTCTGAACGAGGAATCGACGCCAATCCAGAAAAAGTCGGTACTATACTCCGAATGAAAAGTCCTGTGCGAGTGCACGATGTTCAGAAGTTTACTGGTTGCTTGGCCGCCCTAAGTCGATTCATATCTCGTCTCGGTGAAAAGGTGTCGGATTTCGGGTTCCGGCAGACCCTTGAGGTTCGAACACTGGGGTGCGCGCAGAGATTTTGCTTCCTACCTACCTGCACCCCTCCGCCTCGCTAAGATCTTAGCTATGGAAAGAACAACACAAGGGACACAAGGTTTATACTGGTTCGGGCCACCATTGTGGTGTAATACCCTACTCCAGTGTGTGGCGTGGTGGATTGCCTCTTGGGCTGATGATGATGGATGATACAAGGAAGAACAACCTCGCGAGGGTCTGTTCTTGGCTGGGGCGATGAACTGCTGGGAGGAGTCCAGCCACCCTTCTCTCTCTCTCTGATCGAACCACCCACTCTCCTCTGTGGGTGGCTGGTCCTATTTATAGAGGCCTTGGTCCTCTTCCCAAATATCGAGCGGGAAGGGAGCCAACAATGGCGGGCTAATTTGAAGGGGGACAGCTAGTCCTAGCTACCCTGACAAAAGTAGTCTTCGCCTGCACAAAGCTCTAGTGGTGACGCCGTCCTGGGCTCCACGGTGACCTCCGTCTTGCAGTCCTCCTGGTCTTGGTCTTGTTGCACCAAAATGGCAACCTTTGCCTGTCGGTACTCTGCGGCCGCTCTTCCCCCTTTGCACCAAAGAGGAAAGGAGGACACTGCGCGGGCTCGCACTCGCCTGGCGCCCTTGGTTGTCATGGCTTGCGTCACGGGCACCTTGTGAGGTACCCCGCCTTGATTTCTCCGCCTCCTCGCGAGCCAGCCTGATGAGGCCGTGCCTGAGGAAGCTTCGTGTCGTCTGCCCCGCGAGGCTTGGCCCCTCGCGAGGGTCTTGGGTCTGTGTTGATGAAGATGGGCCGTGCTGGGCCCCCCTTTGAGCCACGCCGCAGGCCGCAGGCAGGCAAGTCTGGGGACCCCGTTCCCAGAACACCGACAGTAGCCCCCGGGCCCAAGGCGCGCCCGGACTTGGCTGTGCAGGGAGGCGGAAGGGCAAGAGCGAAGCGCCGCGGGCCCTAACAGCCTGCGGCCTTGGGCGCCGCGTGGCGGTTGACTGGATGTGGGCGCCTGAGCAACCGCGCGAGTTGATAAGGGAGCGGCATCTGCCCAAGCTTTGCTTTTTGCTTTCTCCGGTTGCTGCTCAGATCCCCTTTCTTATGCCTCTCCTTCCTTCCTCCAAAATCTCCAGATCTACTCCGATCGCGTGACCTAGGAAGCCATGGCGCCTCGTCAGTCCCCGGCCGGAGCTTGGTACTTGTCTGCCCTGGACTCGCCAAACGTGTCGGAGGCGAGCCTTGCCCGGTTGCGCCGGATGGTGGCGGCGCAGGGCATCAATGGGGCGAAGGTGCTCAAGGCCGGCTCCGCCACCACAGAGGGCCAAGGGAGCACCTTCTATCCGTTCTTCGTAAGTGCCATTGCCGCCGGCCTGGTGCCTCCCTTCTCTGAGTTCTTCTTCTCTGTCCTCCGCCATTACAAGCTACAGGCTCTGCATCTCCACCCCAACTCCATGCTTCTCCTGGCAATCTTCGCCTATTACTACGAGGCTCACATAGGGGTGCAGCCCTCAGTGGCCTTGCTGCGCCACTACTTCTACCTCCGGACCTCTCGCGGTCCTGCTTCCGCGTGCGTGAGCTTCATCGCGTACGGTGGCGCCATTGCCATCTCGAACCCCGGGAAAAGGATTGAGGGCTTCAGGAGCAAGTGGGTCTTGGTGGATGCTGGGCGCATCCACCCTCGGCTGATCTTGCCCACGGAGCAGCCCACGAGCTCCAGCGATTGGGGTCGAGCTGAGCTCGCGGACCCCCGCGCGAAGCTGGTGCTGGAGAAGATGGACGCGGATCTGAGGCCGACCAACATGGCAGCAGCGAAGCTGACCGGCGCGTCGCTGCTGAGGGAATTCCTGGAGCACCAGCTGGCTCCGCTTCGGCGGTACTCACTTCCGATGTGCAGGCCCCATCCGAGCCCCGCGGCCTGGGCCGATGGAGATCTGGCTCCAGTCCTCCAATCTCTGGTTGGGGGCGATGTGGCGAGGTTGGAGGGCGCTCCTACGCCCTTGTTCCTCCGCGACGACTGGGAGCAGGTAGTGGAGTCCATGCCCGTCTTCAACGGGGATGGGCTCGTGCCCATGGAAACTCCCGAGGAACCGGTGGACGTGCCCTCCGATGATTCCAGCGAAGAGGAGGAAGGAGGGGAGCGGGAAAGAGGGCCTGACTCCGAGGCGACTGACGGAGAGTCGAGGGCTCCCCTCTCCCGGCGCAGGCCCCGCGTTCTCCGCCTCTCTCCGAGCGATGACGACGAGGATGACGACGAGGATGACGGCGAGCAGGACGGCGGGAGCTTTCCCTCGATCCCAAAGAAGGACAGGACCGGGCTGATCTCCCGCGGGTCTACCCCGGCCCCGAGGCGGACCGCAGGCGCACCTTCCGCTTCCAAGCTTCCCGAGGTTGACCCTTCCAGCCGGCTTTCAGGCTTCAAATTTGGCCGAAGGCCGCTCGAGCTCAGCGACGATGACCCATAAGCGTTTGATCCTTGTCTTTATTTCTTGTCCTGCTTCTGAGGCTTGACGTCCACATCTCTTGGATAGGCTGGCGCCCGCAGCAAAGAAGCCGAAGGGAGCTCCTGAGGTTCCACCCATGGCAGCGCCTCTGCCCGCGAAGGAGGGTGACCGCGACGCACGGGCCTCTCCTACCCGGTCATCCTCGCGAGGCCAGGCGGAGCCGGCTGGGGCGAACTCAGCCCCCACGGCCCATGTGACTCCCGAGGTGTCCTTGCCTGCCGCCGCCACTACAGCTGTTGGGGCGCAGCAGACTCCGCCTCAGGACGTTGTGGCCGCGCTGCCGCCTTCTCCTCCTACTCCACCGGCTGCTGTCTCTCCGACTCCTTCTGCCGTTCTGGAACATGCTGCTGCTAGGCTGGACCGACTGCAGCTGGATCTTCTCGGCGCCGACCCTCGCTTGGTGGCCGAGCGCTTGGAGCTGGCTTCAGGATGGGTTCACTCCGACGCTTCGATTCAGGCGGCACTGGTCTAGGCCTCGACGGCTTGCGATGAGGAGAAACAGGTCATCCTTGAGGCGAAGGCTGCTCGTGATGCAGCCCTGGGGGAGGCGGTCGACGCCCGTGGTCGCTGCAAGGTGCTTGAGGACGAGCTGCAAGGCCTGCGGGACTAGCTTGCGAAAGAGGCCCGCCTTCGCCAAGAGCAGGAAGAAGGCGTGAAGGCTCGCGAGGCGGCCGTCAAGGAGAGGGAGGTCAAGCTCAGGAAGCGCCACGACCGCCTAGGCGTGCTGGAGCAGGAGTTGGGGGTGAGGAAGGCCGAGCTGGACGACAAGGCCCTGGTTCTTGCTGAGGACCGCGTGGCCTTCACGGAGATGGAGGCGAAGGCTCGCTCCTCGCTGAGGATGCTTTACGACAGCAGCCTGGAGAGCCTGCTGGCTGGCGCCGAGGACGGCCCCGCCAAGCTGCTTCCCTTCCTGGTTCGTGCTCTCGAAGATGTCGCCCTTGGCCTTGGCCCCACGGCTAAGGCCGAGGCGCGTGTCCTGTCTTCTACAGCACTAACGCGGGTCCTCACCCACATCTACCTTCGCGATCCCGGCGTCGACCTCGACAGCCTGCTGGAGCCAGTAAGCGGCGAGCGTGCCGCTGCCGCTGCCGAGGCCGTGAAGGGTCGCGCGGAGGCTCTGCTGGGGAAGTTCTGGGCCTTCAGCACCAAGCCGAAGCAAGGCGCTGCCGACCCCACTACTCCGTAAGGCGAACCCATTCTGCGCTGCTCCTCCGCCGACAGGTGACTCCGTCATGGCTCCTGTCCTGCCTTTAATTCCTGCACATGTATCATGCCTCGGGGAGGCGTTTAAACTTGCGTTTGGCATTGAGATAACAGTGTGGACTGTAATATTTGCTTTTGAATTCCTCGAAATTTGCGCTTTTCCTTCCTACTTGCTTATGTTCTACGCCGGCAGAGCCCAGCCCCGCGCATACCTCACCCAACGTTAGTCCCGACCGGAAACCAGGACGGGGCCAAGGAGTGAGGGGCTACGTGACAAGTTAGGCTCCTGAGTCGCGATGCTTAGGAGTCCCCCTTGGCGCACGAACAGCAAGTAGGGAGGTGTGAAGTGGGTGGATCTACCGTTCTACGTCTGCAGAGCCCGGCCGCGCGCATACCTCACCCAGCGTTAGTCCTCGACGGAACCAGGACGGGCAAGGAGTGAGGGGCTACGTGACCAGTTAGGCTCCTGAGTCGCGATGCTTAGGAGTCCCCCTTGGCGCACGAACAGCAAGTAGGGAGGTGTGATGTGGGTGGATCTACCGTTCTACGTCTACAGAGCCCGGCCGCGTGCATACCTCACCCAGCGTTAGCCTTTCGGAACTAAGGAGTGAGGGGCTATGTGACTAGTTATGCTCCTGAGTCGCGATGCTCAGGAGTCCCCCTTGACGCTCAAACGGCCTTCGTACCTTGGCTCCGCTCGGGGAGAGACGCGCGACGAACCAGGCCCCCCCCCCCGGGGGGGGGGGGCTGGGCGGCGTGCGTCTGGGCGTGACCCAGGTGCAGCCCCCGTGCCCAGCCCCCTCGCGCGGCACTCCCGAGGGGAGGCGTTACGATGAGGGTAGACACTGAGCTCTGGGCTCCCTGAGGTTGATGCGGCCCGGGGGCCACCCTCAGTTGTTTATCACCAGCGCGTAGCATAGCGCTTCCGTATGTGTACGGGCATAGCCGCTCCTCAGCAGTATCGTCAGCCAGCGCGGAGCATGGTGCTTCCACTGGTACGTGGGAGGGGGCCCCCTCCGGGAGGAGCCCCCGGGGCGTGTACAGCCCCGCCCTGACATGTGGCTGGCACGGTAGGGCCTGGCGAGGTGTATCTGGGCACCCGTGAGCCAGCGCGGGACTCACGGGGCCCTACCTCTAGGCGGGTTGCGCCTGGCACTGGGCCTTATCTTGTGATGTGTCCCTGCAAATTCGGTTAGATGTCGGCACTCTACGTCCTCGGGTCCTGGCCCTCGAGCTGGTCTCAGCCGTCGCTGGTATGCCAGGTCGCGATGCCGTGGACAAGGCCAGAGGGTGAGGGCTGGAGAGCCAGTAAGAGCCCTGAGTCACGATGCTCAGGTACCCCCCCTTTAACGTGCAAGTGGTCGGCATGGAGAAGAAGAGGTGCCGTGGACCGGCATCAAATAATCTAAGCATGGTGGGTATAACGCATAACCGGGAATAAACGCAAATGGGATACATGCCGCTGGGTCTGGCCCAAGCGACTTGGGGATCATGCAGCCCGAGGGGCGCCCCCAATAAGGTAAGCTAACAACATGAAATAAAAGGGATACATGCCGCAGGGACGGACCCACGCGGCCTGGGAATAATGCAGCCCTGGGGGGCGCTCCCAGCTGGAAGTGAAACTTGAAAGATGTCACCTGATGACGTTGAGGACGAAGGGGTGTTGGTGTAGCAGACTCGGTGGGCTGCGGAAGCCGATCCTCACGAGCCCCCAGGCCCGGGGGCCTCGGGAGGCTCCGGAGGTGCTGGCGGCTCCCCGCGGACCATCTCCATCTCCGCCAGGGCTGCGGAACGCCTGGCCTCTTGTGCCTCCATGATGCCCCTCATGAGGCGCTGGTACATGGCAGCCGCGTTCGGCAAGCCGTAAGGCATGCGAACGTAGCTGTGGGGTGGACCTCCGCAGCGCCCCACTCGCGAGGGCCAGAGGCGCTCCAGAGAGGCGACTCGGTTGAGCCCTGGTATGTCGATGCAGACGCGCAGCCCACCATCCTCGCCTGGATGGGGAGCCACTGCTGGTAGACGGCGGCCGCCTTTCATGACTCTTGACTCCTGTAGCTCCTGAATGGCCTTGCTGACGAACTCCTGAGGGTCTGGCTCTCCTTGCCTTACTCCTTCTTGAGGGAAACGTGCTTCGAAACACGCCTCCATGTGGTGCCCAAGCGCCTCCCTCATGACCCTAGCCAGGTCGGTGGCCCTCCAGGGGAGAGCCCCCGAGCCCTGCCTGAGGAGGGCACCGGGCGTGCTTTCCTATGCGATGGAAGGAGGTTCCCCCTGGGCAGGCACGGGCCCTGAGGGGCCTGCCTCCTGAGGAGCCGGGCCGGACGATGTCTTCTTCTTCTTGGGGGCGGTCTCGGGAAGCCTCCTGCTTCCGCGATCCGGGTCTTCCAGTGACGCGGCCTGAAAGGCTCGTTCCAGGGAACACACCGCATCCTTCTCTTCACAGGGCACCGTGATGACTCTGCCACTTCCTGGCATCTTGAGGACGTTGTAGCCGTGGTGGGTTACGGCCATGAACTTGGCCAGCGCTGGGTACCCGAGGATGGCGTTGTACGGCAGGCGAATGTGAGCGACGTCGAAGTCGATGAGCTCGGTGCGGTAGTTGTCGCGTGCCCCGAAGGTGACAGGGAGGCGGACCTGCCCAATCGGGACCGTGGAGCCGTCGGTGACTCCGGAGAAAGGCTTGGTTGGCTGAAGCTGGCTGTAGGGCACTTGGAGATTGTTGAATGTTTCCACGGACAGGACGTTGAGCCCTGCCCCGCCATCGATGAGGGTCCTGGTGACCACCACGTTGCTGATGATTGGGGAACAAAGCATCGGGAGGACTCCGGCTGTAGCCGCACACTTGAGCTGATCTGCTGAGCTGAACGTGATGGCGCACGCCGACCACCTGAGAGGGCGCGTGGCTTCGAGCTTGGGGAGGACTGCATTCACTTCGCGGGCGAACTGCTTGAAGATGCGTTGAGAGGCTGGGGCTTGAGCCCCGCCCAGGATGCAGGCGATCGCGCGCGGCTCCTGGAAGCCCCCAGCCTCCTCGTCCTGGTGGCGGTCCTCGTTTCTCCTTGGTTGCGGCGGCAGCGGAGGGAGGCCTGCGTTGCCTTGCGGGCGATCCTCGCGAGGCCGACCCCTCCAGTCTCCCTCGCGAGGCGGGTCTTGCCAGCGATCCTCGTGAGGTTGATCGCGCCACCCTTGGCGCGGGCCACGGTCTTCCCAGCGTCCTGCGTTCCTTCCTCCTCCTCGACCGTAGCCCCGGTCACCGCGGTCGGGGCGACGACCGATCCTTCCTTCTCGCACGGCTCGGAGCTCTTGACATTCGTTGGTGTTGTGGGTGTGGAGGTCGTGGTACACGCAGTACCGGCTGCCCTTGGAAGGCTCGGGCTGATCTCTGCCCCGCTTGGTGTCTGGTTCTGCCGCGAGCACGGCAGCCCCCTTGCGCTTCACATCCTTGGCCTTGGGCTTCTTCTCTTCCGGGTCCGCGGCAGGCAGCTCGAGGAGGGAGAGACGCCCTTCCTCAGCCCTGGCGCACTTGGTTGCCAAGTTGAACAGCTCCAAAGAAGTGCACAGGTCTTCATGCATCGCCAGCTCCTCCTTCATCTTGACATCGCGCACGCCGTCGGAGAAGGCTGAGATGATGGCCTCCTCAGTCACCCTGGGAATCTTGAGGCGTGCGTTGTTGAAGCGCTGGATGTACTTCTGCAGGGTCTCCCCGGGTTGTTGCTTGATGCGGCGCATGTCGCTCACGGCGGGTGGCCGGTCGCGAGTACCTTGGAAGTTGGCGATGAAGCGGGTGCGCATCTCGTCCCAGGAGGAGATCGTGCCTGGAGCCAGGTTCAGGAGCCAGGTGCGGGCCCCGTCCTTGAGCGCCATGGGAAACCAGTTCGCCATGACCTTCTCGTCTCCGTTGGCAGCTTCGATGCCCAGCTCGTAGAGCTGGAGGAACTCCGCAGGGTCAGCCGTGCCGTCGTAGCGAGGAGGCAGGTCTGGCTTGAACTTGCCGGGCCACGCGACACTGCGTAGCTCGGCGGTGAAGGCACGACAGCCTGCTGTGGCCACGGGAGGCCTTGGGTGACGGAGAGCTTGGTCTTGCATGTCCCCACGCGCTGCAGCTGGGTCTTGACGTGCGGGAGCAGGAGCATGGTCGCGACGTGCTGGAGCAGGGAGCGCCCAGGCAGCTTCTTGCGGGCGAGGGACTTCCTGGCAGCTCTGCTCTTGCTGCACTGGCACCTGACGGAGCGGGTTCCGCCCAGGGGCCACGCGCCTTGGAGCCATGGCGCCTTCTTGAGGAGGAGGCGGCCGGGGCGCCGCCGGAGCTTCGTCGCCCGCGCGGGGCGGGGTGCGGTGCAGCGGAACGGACGGCGCAGGAGAGCCCCCTGCGGCGCGGACGAGCTCGGCGACGCGGTCGAGCCATTCTTCGTAGACGTCGTCGACGGGGCGGTAGCGCAGGAGCTCGTTTGCCGCGATGAGCGCAGCTCGAGCCTCCATGGGTGCGCGGAGCGCGCGGGACGAAGAACCAGCTGGGGGGAGCGAGGGAGTTGCGGTGCGGCCGTCTTGCCGCACGGACGGATGCTGAGACGATGCTTGCTGCTCGTCCCCCGCCGGGCCGGTGGCGGCGTTGACGGCAGGTGACGGGGAACGGTGAGGACGCCCGCCGACAGGAGCCGTCTGGGCGACGCGGGAAGCGAGAGCGGCCCGGCGCTCGGCGCGGGCCCGACGAGCGTCAGACATGGGTGCGATGGTCGGAGGAGAACGGGGTGGTGGAAGACGAATTCAGGCGCACCCCTACCTGGCGCGCCAAATGTCGGATTTCAGGTTCCGGCAGACCCTTGAGGTTCGAACACTGGGGTGCGCGCGGAGATTTCGCTTCCTACCTACCTGCACCCCTCCACCTCGCTAAGATCTAAGCTATGGAAAGAACAACACAAGGGACACAGGGTTTATACTGGTTCGGGCCACCGTTGTGGTGTAATACCCTACTCCAGTGTGTGGCGTGGTGGATTGCCTCTTGGGCTGATGATGATGGATGATACAAGGAAGAATAGCCTCGCGAGGGTCTGTTCTTGGCTGGGGCGATGAACTGCTGGGAGGAGTTCAGCCACCCTTCTCTCTCTCTCTTTCTGATCGAACCACCCACTCTCCTCTGTGGGTGGCTAGTCCTATTTATAGAGGCCCTGGTCCTCTTCCCAAATATCAAGCGGGAAGGGAGCCAACAATGGTGGGCTAATTTGAAGGAGGACAGCTAGTCCTAGCTACCCTGACAAAAGTAGTCTTCGCCTGCACAAAGCTCTGGTGGTGACGCCGTCCTGGGCTCCACGGTGACCTCCGTCTTGCAGTCCTCCTGGTCTTGGTCTTGTTGCACCAAAATGGCAACCTTTGCCTGATGCCTCGGTACTCCGCGGCCGTGCTTGCCCCCTTTGCACCAAAGAGGAAAGGAGGACACTGCGCGGGCTGGCACCCGCCTGGCGCCCTTGATCGTCATGGCTTGCATCACGGGCACCTCGTGAGGTACCCCGCCTTGATTTCTCCGCCTCCTCGCAAGCCAGCCTGATGAGGCTGTGCCTGAGGAAGCTCCGTGTTGTCCGCCCCGCGAGGCTTGGCCCCTCGCGAGGGTCTTGGGTCTGTGTTGATGAAGATGGGCCGTGCTGGGCCCCCCTTTGAGCCACGCCGCAGGCCGCAGGCAGGCAAGTCTGGGGACCCCCGTTCCCAGAACACCGACAAAAGGCATTACCTCTTTACCGATTGATGAAGAAGTCTGACAAGTTCGAGTGGACTCCTGAAGCTGACGCAGCGTTCGCAGAGCTCAAAGCTCTGCTCTCCACCCAGCCGGTGCTTGCTGCCCCAATCAGCAAGGAGCCTTTGCTGCTTTACATTGCAACCACAGGACAAGTCGTCAGTACGGTACTTACGGTCGAGCGGGAAGAAGAAGGGAAAACCTTCAAAGTTCAACGCCAAGTGTATTATATTTTTGAAGTCTTGATCCCATTGAAGAAAACATATCCTCATTATCAAAAGCTCGTATATGGGATTTATATGACCACAAAGAAAGTTGCCCACTACGTCTCTGATCATTCCATTACAGTCATCAGCGACGCTCCATTGTCAGAGATCTTGCATAACAGGGACGCAACTGGTTGAGTGGCAAAGTGGGCGATTGAACTCCTTCCTCTAGATATCTAGTTTGAGGCAAAGAAAGCTATCAAGTCCCAGGCAATCGCAGATTTCATCACTGAGTGGATTGAACAACAACTGCCGACTCAGGTTCACTTGGAGCATTGGACCATGTTCTTTGACGGTTCCAAGATGCTAAATGGTTCCGGAGCCGGAGTGGTGTTGGTCTCACCCAGAGGAGATAAACTCACATATGTTCTTCAAATCCACTTTGATTCCTCTAACATTGAGGCAGAATACGAAGCACTTTTATATGGGTTGCGCATGGCCATTTCACTCGGCGTCCGTCGCCTCATGGTCTATGACAACTCAGATTTGGTGGTCAATCAAGTGATGAAGGAATGGGACGTCAGAAGTCCAGCCATGACTGGTTATTGCAATGAAGTGAGAAAGCTGGAGAAGAAATTCGAGGGGTTAGAGCTTCATCACATACCTCGACTGAAAAATCAAGCAGCTGATGATCTGGCAAAAATAGGTTCCAAAAGAGAAGCCATTCCCAGCAATGTGTTTTTGGAACACATCCACACACCATAAGTCCAGGAGGATCCCTTCACTGAAGAGGCCCCGCAGCCAAAAAGTGCCACGAGTTCGACTGAAGTTGAAGTTCCAGCTGTGGTCGACCTGATCATGGAAGTCTTGGTTATCACTCCCATCTGGACAGAACTGTACATCGCGTACATCCTAAGGAAAGAACTCCCAGAAGATGAAGAAGAGGCTCGACAGATCGTCCGTTGATCCAAGGCCTTTACAGTCATAAAGGGTCAGTTATATAGAGAAAGCGCGACTGGGGTCGGCCAGAAGTGTATTACACCAGAAGAAGGTCAGATGATCCTTAACGATATCCACTCGGGGACCTGTGGTCATCATGCGTCCTCTCGGACCATTGTGGCTAAAGCATACCGAGCGGGGTTGTACTGGCCAAGAGCCAATGAGATGGCCAAAGAGACAGTCGACAAATGTGAAGGATGTCAGTATTACTCCAATATGCCACACAAGCCCGCGTCAGCCCTGAAAACCATTCCATTCATCTGGCCTTTCGCTGTTTGGGGGTTGGAAATGGTTGGACCACTGAGAACAGGCAGGAGCGGCTTCACTCATGTGCTGGTTGCAGTCGACAAGTTCACCAAATGGATTGAAGCCAAGCCTACCAGGAATCTTGATGCTTGCACTCCTATCAGTTTCATTAGAGAGTTGATATTCAGATATGGAGTTCCACACAGCATCATCACCGACAACGGGTCAAACTTCGATTCCGACAAATTCAGGGCCTTTTGCGCCTCTCAGGGCACTCGGGTCGACTATGCTTCGGTCGGTCACCCCCAGTCGAATGGGCAAGCAGAAAGGGCAAACGGCCTAATTCTCAAAGGACTGAAACCCCGATTGATGCGCGATCTCAAGCACGCAGCAGGTGCATGAGTCGACGAGCTTCCATCAGTCCTTTGGGGATTGAGGAAAACCCCGAATCGATCGACCGGAAGAACCCCATTCTTTCTGGTCTACGGGGCCGAGGTAGTCTTACCGAGTGACCTGCTTCACAATGCTCCCAGAATCGAGCTCTACTCAGAAGATGAAGCAGAACAAGCCCGGCAGGATGCAGTCGACCTCCTAGAAGAAGAAAGGGAAATGGCCTTGATTCGATCGACCATCTATCAGCAAGACTTGCGTCGATTCCATTCCAGAAACGTGAAGAGCCGAGCCTTCCAAGAAGGAGACTTAGTCCTCCGAGTGGATCAGCAGAAACCACACAAGCTCGCTCCTACTTGGGAAGGCCCCTTCATAGTCACCAGAGTCCTCCATAATGGAGCATACCACCTCTACAATGTCGATCGCCAGATTGATGAGCCGCGAGCCTGGAATGCGGAGCTACTTTGCCCCTTTTTACTTGAATTCTCACTTGGATGAGATGTAATAAGAAAAAACTCATGTAGTTTATTTATCAAAGACAAGAGCGTTATAATCTTCCCAGTGATTATTATTGTTTTTGTTTGCGTAAGAAATCCCCCAGTGGGTGGCTTAGCTGCGAATCCGCTTCTCCTAAGTTTGTAAAAACAATTTCCTACCGAGTGGCGAGCCGACCTCTCACTCAGGGGCTTAGCTGCGAATCCATTTCGCCTAAGTTTGAAAAAATCCTACCGAGTGGAGAGCAATCCTCCCACTCGGGGGCTTAGCTGCAGTCCACTACTCGCCTAAAGTTCTCTCACTTGGAGAGTTAGCTGCAGTCCGGCACTCGCCTAAGTTTGAAAAAATCCTACCGAGTGGAGAGCAATCCTCCTACTCAGGGGCTTAGCTGCAGTCCAGTACTCGCCTAAGTTCTCCCACTCGGGGGCTTAGCTGCAGTCCAACACTCGCCTAAGTTTGAAAAAATCCTACCGAGTGGAGAGCAATCCTCCCACTCGGGGGCTTAGCTGCAGTCCAGTACTCGCCTAAGTTCTCCCACTCGGGGGCTTAGCTGCAGTCCAACACTCGCCTAAGTTTGAAAAAATCCTACCGAGTGGAGAGCAATCCTCCCACTCGGGGGCTTAGCTGCAGTCCAGTACTCGCCTAAGTTCTCCCACTAGGGGGCTTAGCTGCAGTCCAGCACTCGCCTATGTTTGAAAAAATCCTACCGAGTGGAGAGCAATCTTCCCACTCGGGGGCTTAGCTACAGTCCAATGCCCGCCTAAGTTCTCCTACTCGGGGGCTTAGCTGCAGTCCAGCACTCGCCTAAGTTTGAAAAAATCCTACCGAGTGGAGAGCAATCCTCCCACTCGGGGGCTTAGCGGCAGTCCAGTACTCGCCTAAGTTCTCCCACTCGGGGGCTTAGCTGTAGTCCAGCACTCGCCTAAGTTTGAAAAAATCCTACCGAGTGGAGAGCAATCCTCCCACTCGGGGGCTTAGCTGCAGTCTAGTACTCGCCTAAGTTCTCTCACTTAGAGACTTAGCTGCAGTCCGGCACTCGCCTAAGTTTGAAAAAATCCTACCGAGTGGAGAGCAATCCTCCCACTCGGAGGCTTAGCTGCAGTCCAGTACTCGCCTGAGTTCTCTCACTTAGAGACTTAGCTACAGTCCGGCACTCGCCTAAGTTTGAAAAAATCCTACCGAGTGGAGAGCAATCCTCCCACTCGAGGGCTTAGCTGCAGTCCAGTACTCGCCTAAAGTTCTCTCACTTAGAGACTTAGCTGCAGTCCGGCACTCGCCTAAGTTTGAAAAAAAATCCTACCGAGTGGAGAGAAATCCTCCCACTCGAGGGCTTAGATGCAGTCCAGAACTCGCCTAAGTATGAAACACATCTCATTCCTCAAGGACGACGAGGGGCAGGTCAACTGCCACCTTCTCCTGGGGAGCTTCGCCACAAATACAATGCGCGATTCATCCCGCTCTACAGTAACAAAGTGCGGGTCGACTGCCACCTTCTCCTGGAGAGCTTCGCCACAAATACAAGACATGGGTCGACTGCTTCCCTCTCCTTCGGAGCTGCGCTGTGAATGCAAAAGTTGTCTCGAATGAAGAATGGGTTCACTCAGCAGGAGATTCATAAAGATATTCAACGGTAAACCAAGTTCGGGTAAATTCCAAAGGTTCCAGATCATAGATCGAAGTACTCGGGCATGCAGCCTGAAAAAGTTTAACGGTTACAAAAACCACTCGGCATTCCGAGGAAAATTTAAGGTGGGACATAAGAGTTTGTTCATTCCGCGGGAGGAAGGCTGGCAGGCTCGACGAACTCATCCAGGTCGACGCTGTTGGCTATCCGAGTGGCTGCAGCGATGAAAGTCTCCATAAAGGTTCGGAAGTCATGCTTCTGGGTGTTGGCGACCTTGATTGCTGCCAGTTTGTCCTGTCGCACCTCCTTGCAGTGGACACGAACCAAAGACAGAGCCACGTCAGTGCCACACTGAGCAGCAGACTTCTTCTACTCCTGCACTCGGTCGGGGATTTCATTTAGTCGAGTCATCAGGGACTCAATATCCTTTTGGAGCACAGCCTCTGGCCAAAGTGCCGGGTCAATCCGCGACATGGCGACCTTCAGTCGAGCCAAGTAGTCCACGGCACTATCGATGCGAGATTCCAGACGGAGCAGATTCATGGCAGTTTCATCTTTCACGGGAGAGTTGATTGGATCCAAACCTGGTTCAATCCGCCCAGTCTCCTCTTCAAAGTTTTGGCAAAACTCTGCATTCACGATCTAAGGATAAGTCAATTTTCGTACACTGAGTCGACACAAAAAAAATCAGTCGGAACAGAATGTGCAGCTTCAAGCTTGATGAACAACTTCTTGGCAAGACTTCTCAGATAGCTCTCCAGATCATCCCTCCTGCAAGCAATGCCTTCCATTTTCTCACCCTGGACGAGATTCGCCTTCTTCCAGCGCGAGCACTCCTTGTTGGAGTCATTCAGAGCGGTCTTCAGCCTGGTATTCTCTTCTTCCAACTGGCCGACCGAAGCCAGCTTCTGTTCGGCCAGAGCGGTCTTGTCGTCAGCCTCCTTACGAGCAGCGGCCAAATCCTGATCCTTCTTCGCCAGAGCTTCTCTCAGTTTTTCTGCAAAGAAATGATGATTGATTCAGAAATAGCAGAAGGGTACTCAAGCCTAAAACTGACCAGTCGACAGACTCGTCTTACCTGCGGCACTGTCTCTGACCTTTTGTAGCTCTGTCATGGCCAGCTCCAAGTCAAGGTTCAGTTGAATCTGCTGCTTCTCCAAGTCAGCAAAGCGAGCTCCAAGATCACAAGATTTCTGAAATCAAAGGGGAGAAGTTATTTTTACAGCAAAAAACAACAAAGGCAATAAATACTAAGACTACGGTCGACTGCCCGCAGTCCACCATAGTCTCAGGGACTACACCCAGTGGGTGCACTTAGCGTGCCCCTCCCGGTTCTGATCCCACTCGACTGGCCCGCTGAAGTCGAGTCCAAAAAAAGGGGGGCAGAAAGAGAGAAAGTAGAGCTTAGACCACAGACGACTGCCAGCAGTCCACCGTTGTCTCGGGGGCTACACCTAGTGGGTGCACTTAGCGTGACCCCACCGGTTCTGATCCCACTCGACCAGAACGAGTGGAAGAGACAAACTACCAGTTTGGTTTATACATTCGACAAAATACAAAGAATACAATCGACTGCCAGCAGCCCACCGTAGTCTCGGGGACTACACCTAGTGGGTGCACTCAGCGTGCCCCCACTAGTCCAAAAATTCAATCGACGCACCCAGTGGGTGTACAGATGCAAAGGTTTTCGGAAAGAATCTTCAGGTAGCATATCCTAACAGAACAAGCAGCGACCAACTAACATGTACGTTGCTCTGGAGAGCCGAGCTGGCATCATAGGCGGCTTGGCTGGCGTCCCGCACCGTCTTCATCTTCTCCATCATAATGCCCGCCTGGTGTATGGCTTCCCTAGCAGCATTCACCTCGTCCTCTGGGACATGATAGGTCGCAAAAAGTGAAGGCGGGTCGACAAGGGCTCGAGCAGTCGACGAACAAGGCAAGGCACTCGACAGTGGCTCGGCGAAGGTAACAGAACCCCGATTGACGTCGCCAGTGTCCTGAACGACTGGATCCGCCCTCGGTGTCAACTGTAGCGCCTCACTTACAGGAGCTCGCCTATTCTTCCTCGTCAAAGGCCTCTCGTGTCAGGACCCCGACTCGATGCCACATCGATCTAGCATGTAACACCTCATATCACTTTGCGGCCTCACGCACGGTATTCCCACGGGTGTCGCCTTACCTTTGCCCGGGACCGTTTGCGCCTTTTGGCACACGTATATGACAGTGTCGCTAGCATCCATATGATAAGGAGCCCGGGCTGACATGGCTAGTCGTAAACCCAAAGTGGCACAGACTTATAGGGACAGGCATCCATGACCCAGCATCGAACGTGTCGGTCATCAGCGAGTGAATCCAGGCTGTAGCACTGGGCTAGCAGGACTCCGGTGAACCGGGCTGTATCGGGCTAACAGGACTCCGGTATTCATCGCGTGACATTTCCCCGAAGGGACAGACACAGGAACGAAGAAGGACACATGCCGGCCAGCCTAAGTGTTCCGGAGCAGTAGCAAGCTACCATGGCTCGGTGGAAACACTAGGAGACATTTCCCGGTAAGAGAGGCTACCAAGGATAAACAACTAGGTTGTCAGATCCCACACATACCAAGCATTTCAATAACATACACACAATATGCTCGATATGTGCAAATACAACATGGCATCACAACATGACTCTACAACTCAAGTATTTTAATCAATAGGCTCCGAGGAGCGAGATATTACAAACATGGGTCTCATGACCCAACACTCAGAGCATACAAGTCAAAGCACAAGCGGAAGCTATCATGTCTGAGTACAGACGTCTATAAATGAAAAAGGCTGAAAAGCCTGACTATCTATCAGATCCTGCCGAGGGCACAAGATCATAGCTGAGGTATCAAGCTAAACGTCGAAGTCCACGCGGAACTACTAATGAGACTGAAGTCTCTCTGCAAAACATAGAATAGGCAAACGTGAGTACAAATGTACCCAGCAAGACTTACATCAGATCTATCTACATATGCATCATTATCAGCAAAGGGGGTGGTGGAGTTTGACTGCAGCAAGCCAGCTTTGACTCGGTGGCTAACCTGAACTATGACTGCAATGCAACTCTTTGAGGTGGCGCACACGAGTCCACATATTCACCATATCAATACACCACTATGGATCCGCTCCCGTCTCCCTACGAGAATGCCATCCATAGCACTCACGCTTATCTTGCGTATTTTAGAGTATCCACTTTCACTTGTCTATGAACTGTACAAGGGGTCCAAGTTTCCATATCCGAGGAATCCGGCTATTCGAATAGTTGATGTTAACCCTGCAGGGGTGTACTTCTTCACACACGCTTTCACCACTTACCGCCCTGTACACGTCATGTACCTCGGCAACCTTCAAGCGGAAGCCGGGCGAGGGAGTCGGCCACGACCTGACTAACCGAACAAGTCTCTAGTCCAGGTTTATCGCCTATTCGGGTTCCATCCGCAAGGAGATCCGGCCGGGGTGTCGCTCACGGCCCCAAACGATGTGTGCAGGGTTCCCAAGCCCACCAACCGGGTGCCACTTGGTACACCGTGCCACTGTGCCTAGTCTGTCCCAAGCCCACTTGTACCGGGTGCCACTTGGTAGACTACTAACACTACCTACAAACACCAGAAACTAGTTGCAACTCCTGGACAGAGATCATGTTGATTAATAAGTCGAGAGAGCTTGGAGCGCCCGGAGCCCAATGTGTGGTAGTAACTGATCATGGATCACAAACACAGAACTCAGTTCTTGAGGACGGCTGCAATGAGACAACCCACCATGTACTCCTACATGGCCTCTCACCGCTACCTTTACCAAAACGTGTTCACACACTTAGCTCACACACAGTAGGACATGTTCACACGCCTCTGATTCATCCCCGATGAATCAGACCTGACTCAACTCTAAGCAGTAGCAGGCATGACAAACAAGCAAGAATGAGTAGGCACAACAGGGCTCAAACAACTCCTACTCATGCTAGTGGGTTTCATCTATTTACTGTGGCAATGACAGGTCATGCAAAGGATAAAGGGGTTCAGCTACCGCAGCAAGTAACAGATGAATCGGTGTTGTCCTAATGCAGTAAAAGAGAGCAGGAGCAAGAGGGTAGGATTGTATCGGAATGAACAAGGGGGTTTTGCTTGCCTGGCACTTCTGAAGATAGCATTGAGTCTTCATCAGTGTCAACGATCGCATCATCGGTATCACGTCTATCGAGAGGGGACAAATACCGGCAACACAGAAGGGAACACAATCAATGCAATGCACAATATGATGCATGCTCATGACATGGCAAAATGAATGTGTTTTGGGCTAATGCAACTAAAACCAGATTAAATGAAGTTGGTTTGAATACAAGATTCAAATTCAAACTCCATATGTGATTATTCAAATGCCTTTAATTCATTTGTGCTAAACAGCAGCTATAAGTTGTTCTAACATGCATGAAAATGGTACAGATGGATTCCTTGAATTTTTCTGATAATTTTTCATATATAAATTATTTAATTTGGAGTTACGGTTAATTTTCTATGATTTATTGAAGTTTTAGGCATTTTCTGGAATTTCCTGATTATTTTTAAATCCAGAAAATACTTATTGCGTCAGCATTGCGTCACTATGACGTCAGCAGGTCAACAGACGCTGCTGCTGGTCAAACCTGACGTGTGGGGGCCACACGTCAGTGACACAGGGCTAGTTAGTGTCAATGACAGGTGGGGCCGGGTCAAAAGCCACGTCATCAAGTCAACTCTGACATGTGGGGCCAGTCAACGTGTGACGTGGCCAGGTCAAACTGACCTGTGGGCCCGTGGGGGTTAGTTTAACACTTAACAGAAAATAATAAATATTAACTAAGGCGTGGGGCCCATACGTCAGTGGCTCTGGGGAGGTTAGCTGGGTCATTAGTGGTTAACTAGGCCGAGGTTAGGCCGACGGCTCGTCGCCGGCGAGGTCAGTGGCGGCGGAGCGCGTCGGGTTTCGCCCACAGGCGACCATTTGGACGGCGGATTGGTCCTACGCGTAGCTGGGGGTCGCGCGCGTCTGGTAGTGCAAGTGGGAGGAGCTGGGGTGGCCGGAGCTGCCGGCGGCGAGCTCTTTTGCGGCTGCCGGAGCTCGGGCAATCTCGGGGTGGCGTTACAGAGCACGGGAGGAGGCGTTGTGGGTGTCTACGGTTTCATGCGATCGTGCTGATCACGATGGTGGGCTCGGGAGCGAGCTGCGGTGGCTGTGGCCACGGCCACGCCATGGCCGGCGGCGAGAAGCTCTCGGCCGCGGTGGGAGATGGGGCTAGGGGGCGAGGACGGAGGGGGCGAGCACAGGAGAGGCAGCGGAGGCTCACAGCGGATCCATTCGAGGCGGAGACGAGGCCGGGGATGGTCCGGAGCCGGCGAATCGAACGGCGGCGAGTTCCAGTGGCCGAGGAGGGGAACGGCGACGTGGGCGGCGATGCAGGGCTCCCGGCGTCACGTGAGTTGGTGGGGACGAAGAGGAAGGCGCGGCGGTTCCTCTGGAAGCATCGCCGAGGCGAGGGGTGGACACTGGCCGCGGTGGAGCTCGTCGGTGCTCTCGGGTGCTCGTGGTCGATCGTGAGAGAGAGAGAGAGCAGAGGGGATAGGGACGGAGGGAGAGATACGGGAGAGTGAGAGAGTTCGTGGGGGCCGCGTGGCGTCTCCAGGGAGTAGTGGAGGCAAGCAGGGAGGCAGGAGGTGGCCGAAGCAGGGAGGAGGTGGCCGGGGCGCGTGGCCGCGCGCGCCGGGCGCGTGCCCGTCCTCCTGGCAGAGGAGGAAGGCGACAGGGGAGGGAGGCGGCGGTGGGCTGGGCCAGCGGGAGGAGCTGGCCAGCTGGGCCGGCTACAGGTAAGTGGCCCAGGTAGTCTCTCTCTCTCTCTTTCTTTTTTTAATTCTGTTTTCTATTTTGCAGGTTTGTTTTGAATTTGGTTTTGAAACCAATTCAATTTATTTTGCTTCTGACAATATTTTTAGGAGCTAAAAGAATTAAAACAATGCTCCACAAAAATATTTTAGAATTATTGGACCTATATTTATTTAACAGTAGATATAAGTCCAATTCAAATAGCTATTGATTTAATTCAAATACCCAAAATAAATGTTTCTGAGATACCGAAAATATTGGTTTGGATTTTACCTCTTGCCAATATTTCCAGAGGATAACAAGAACATTTTCTTGGACTTATTTGAGGCAATTTTTATCTTGATCATTTCATTTTTTTAAAGGATTCTGAGGCTTTGAAAATTCCTCAATTCAAATTTCATTTGAATTTAAACATGATGCAGCAACCAAGCTAGTCCAAGGCCAGGGTAAAGCTAGGGATGTGACAACTCACCCCCACTAAACAAGAATCTCGTCTCGAGATTCCAGCGTAGGGTAAGGTGAAAGGTAAACGCAACTAGTATAATCTTCACGATCCAGGGTGCACTTCAGTTGAACGTTGATTCATTCACCATCATTGTCTTGAAGTCTTGCCTTGAGAACTCCAACTATCATGACAACGAGAGGAAAGGAAAGATCCTAAAAGAATGGTTCTTCTCGAAGGTCGAACAACTCAGGATTAACTCACGGAATGAGACATAGCAACATCTCTCGAGCTGAGAGGCGAAGCACACATCCATAGGAATGGAGGGAAGCAGATGACGAAGGTTCACTAGGTGGACAATAATTCCACACCTAAGAAGGTGGTAAACGATTGTCAACGTAGCGAGGAGTTGAGTTGCCATGATACCATAACGGTACACCTTAGGGAAGGTGACTCGTAGAGATATCCCCTTAAGTGGCAAAAAGAATTACTTTTGATTCAGAGATCATTGAAACTCTTTAAACCAGCCTAAGGCAATCACAAGCGATCATTTGGAGGGGGTCGGTAGAATGGCATACTCGGACTTGGATGATGTGGATTACCTTGTTGAAGACAACGTAATGGATGCATTTCCTTGCCACCGGAAATGGAAGAGACCCATGGTAGAATGGCACATTGGTGGTGCAAGCTGGGAACAAAATGCAATTGCTGGGAGTGATTCTGGTAACTGGGGAGAGGCTCAACAATAGAGAGTTATTCCACTATTGGAATGGTTATAGCATAACCGAGGAAGTTGAGAGCAAACCTAGTTAGTGTCGACGGTAACACCTAACGCTTGTGCGTGCTCTCAAGAACTTGAGCATTTCCATATTCATCAAGATTTTACCAATATCCGTGTCAAGGATTCTGGTAACACAACTTACTACCATGATGAATGAGGAAGGATGACGCAGATGCAAAGGAAGATAACACTTTCTCAGATTTCACCTTAGCGAGGCCAAGGAACAAAATCTGGACGATCGACCGAGAGACATTTAGCACTCCGCTTCTAATGTTCTCCTTGATGTGCTAGTGTAACCCATTCATAGATATGGTTTGATATCTAGAACATCAAGTAAAAGGTCGGACTTCGGGAATACAAAAATCCATAGGGGCAACTAGGGAGTAAACCCTACGAAATCCCTATGGGGAGGTGGCCAACTTCTTCAATCAAGATATTATAATAACAGGTCTTCCGGCTGGGTGTGTTGGCCACGACATTCACTTTACCGGTTATCACGCGACCAATACTATAAATCTTGGGAAATATTCCAACCATCATATCTGCCTGAGATTCAGATCTGGTTGGTGTCAGGATATTCCAGACTCATCGAGTCTAGGAGGAATAAGAAAGTTTGCAACATAAATCGACGAGATGACGTTGCGAGATTCTCGGGAAATGAACTACGATAGCAAGCTCCAAAACATGAGCTGGTTCTGCTACACACGTGTGAACACGCTGTCACAGACAAACATGAACACATGGTAGTCTTATAATAAAACACTACCGAGTTCCGGGGGAAAACCATCATCGAGGATATCGAAGTCCTTGCATAAGGTATACTCTTAAGAAGGAACTTCTTCTCCTTGAACAAATCAATCAGTGGCTTGGTGTGCTCGGGACACATATAGAATGGAGGTAGCTAATCTCACAATCCAATGTATACTTCACACATGCATGACTGACTTGGGATGATTCCAAGGAAGCAAAAACAATCTTTCTCGGATACACGGCGGCAACTTACACCAAGTGCACGTGAATTAGAGAAAGTCACATCTTTCATCCGGACATATGCTTCATGAGCTAGCATGAACAAATGCTTCAAAAGTTTCCAACACTAACTTATTGTCCAACAAAATCATGGAGGAGATAAGGATGTTGTCAATGGGCTCAACAACTATTCATCTGGGTTTCCTTTTAAAAGGAATTCTATAGTTAAGTGAACAAGTGATAGCATTGGTCAGACCAAAGATGTACTGGTGTATGCTCGAGGGATCAACCACGAATAAGACAACATTACGAGCATCGTTGGTTCTGACTTGATTTGACGATAGCCCACACTCAAATCAAAGGATTGATAAGACAATAGGTCCAACAACTGACCACAGGGACCAATCGATGAAGATATCATCTTTCTTCAACACACACTACACAAGAATATCCCTTTGGAACGAACTAAGTCAGGCAAGCTTTTATCTTCCAACTCTCCAAGTCGTTGTCTAGCTTAACCAACTAGCTCAGGGATATCTAACACCGATTCTTGGAGAAGGATGGTTCACAAAAAACCAACTTGATCACGAGCTCAACATAGCGGTCAGGTGACAACCTGGTAATACTTCTGAGAAGATATTCAGAAAATCACGAGCCACCGGTATGTTACTAAGCTCGAGAACAATCTTGCTTTTCAGGGCAAGACGATATGATCAATAGAGCAAGAATTTGAAATAATCCTAACTCATCGATCGAGGAGTGAACCAGGAGAATGGACTAGGTAGCACGATCAATCTTAGAATGATGATTCAATAACCAACACACTAAGAATAAAATTATTGTCCTTTAACTACCCAGCAACGAGGTTGCTAGGCGTATTGATTTCACACATCACAATTCATTTGTCGGTATTCCGGTTGCATCAACACGAGGGCCGAGGAATGAACAGTGATGGCAAGAAGTATCACTGTACCAAGAGTTCATGGGATGATGTGCAATTCCTATAACCATCTCGATATAACATATGTAATACTCCAAGGTAGAGCAGAACCAAAAGCTGGATTGGCATTTGATCTGCGGAATACAACTACTTTGACCCAATCCTAGATATGGAAGAGGTACTGGAGTTTGTTTCTCCTAGTCATCCCAGAATGGAATGGCTTGACAGACCACAAGAGTCATAGGCATCGATGAACGAACGCACGCATACTCTTGACTATCAATTGATAGACGAGGGTCAGAATGCAACTAAAGAGAACAACTCGAAGAAACATATAATTTTCTGAGTTGTGGATGCATAGATTAGTATGTCGAACCAAGTTCAACATATTTCTTCCGGATAACCCATGCAGAAAGGTAGAACTGGCAGAGTCACGATTTATGAATGGAGATCTCCTCAAGAGTACTCTAATTGTGATCTTTTAATCCAGAAGAACTCCTGCCAAGACTGGTTCATGGTAATTGGAAAAAGAGGATACCACGGACTTCAAGGACTATCGCAAAGGTTACTAATATCCTAAAGGCACTAGCAATTACTATCAATGTGGAGTAGGTGGAGTGAATCTCGGGTTCAAGAACCCAGGAACAGAATACCTAGTACTAAGTAGCATCACGGGATGCTTTCGAGAATGATGGCCAGAATCATCACACTGGGAACACAAATCATGGCTAAATTACTAGATGATCCCCTAAGACACCTAGGGTCATAATAATATCTCCAACATATATGTCGAGGCAACAGAGTACCTCAACTCACCGATTAGTGTGGTTAATCTGGCCCAAAGGAACATCGGAACGGGAGGAAGGGATTTTGCAAATGCTTCAGACTATTTAGAAACCTGGGATGACTCGGACAGCATAACGGCTGTAAATGCTCAGAAAAGATTTGAGACATTCACAAAATGGTGGCATAACCACTCAGAAGCACGATATCAGGGTTTCGAGATCAACAATTAACATACGGAAGTAGTAGAAACTGAACTCAAGCTTAAATCCAACAATCTTATAAGTCTACGGATTAGTAACACGTGATCCTGATAGAAAGAAGAGAAAGCCTAGTTCTTAATCCCCGTAGAAGAGAAGATGATGACTCAGATCAGAAGGCCATGAGGTATAAGGAGTAAAAGAGCCTTACGTTCCATCCCACAATCAATTCCCTTATATAACTAAAGAATTTCTAGACTCAACTTCGACCAGTTTGGCTTGGTAATCCTACAGGCAGTCAAGCTCTGATACCAACACTGTCAGGACCCCGACTCGATGCCACATCGATCTAGCATGTAACACCTCATATCACTTTGCGGCCTCACGCACGGTATTCCCACGGGTGTCGCCTTACCTTTGCCCGGGACCGTTTGCGCCTTTTGGCACACGTATATGACAGTGTCGCTAGCATCCATATGATAAGGAGCCCGGGCTGACATGGCTAGTCGTAAACCCAAAGTGGCACAGACTTACAGGGACAGGCATCCATGACCCAGCATCGAACGTGTCGGTCATCAGCGAGTGAATCCAGGCTGTAGCACTGGGCTAGCAGGACTCCGGTGAACCGGGCTGTAGCGGGCTAACAGGACTCCGGTATTCATCGCGTGACATTTCCCCGAAGGGACAGACACAGGAACGAAGAAGGACACATGCCGGCCAGCCTAAGTGTTCCGGAGCAGTAGCAAGCTACCATGGCTCGGTGGAAACACTAGGAGACATTTCCCGGTAAGAGAGGCTACCAAGGATAAACAACTAGGTTGTCAGATCCCACACATACCAAGCATTTCAATAACATACACACAATATGCTCGATATGTGCAAATACAACATGGCATCACAACATGACTCTACAACTCAAGTATTTTAATCAATAGGCTCCGAGGAGCGAGATATTACAAACATGGGTCTCATGACCCAACACTCAGAGCATACAAGTCAAAGCACAAGCGGAAGCTATCATGTCTGAGTACAGACGTCTATAAATGAAAAAGGCTGAAAAGCCTGACTATCTATCAGATCCTGCCGAGGGCACAAGATCGTAGCTGAGGTATCAAGCTAAACGTCGAAGTCCACGCGGAACTACTAATGAGACTGAAGTCTCTCTGCAAAACATAGAATAGGCAAACGTGAGTACAAATGTACCCAGCAAGACTTACATCAGATCTATCTACATATGCATCATTATCAGCAAAGGGGGTGGTGGAGTTTGACTGCAGCAAGCCAGCTTTGACTCGGTGGCTAACCTGAACTATGACTGCAATGCAACTCTTTGAGGTGGCGCACACGAGTCCACATATTCACCATATCAATACACCACTATGGATCCGCTCCCGTCTCCCTACGAGAACGCCATCCATAGCACTCACGCTTATCTTGCGTATTTTAGAGTATCCACTTTCACTTGTCTATGAACTGTACAAGGGGTCCAAGTTTCCATATCCGAGGAATCCGGCTATTCGAATAGTTGATGTTAACCCTGCAGGGGTGTACTTCTTCACACACGCTTTCGCCACTTACCGCCCTGTACACGTCATGTACCTCGGCAACCTTCAAGCGGAAGCCGGGCGAGGGAGTCGGCCACGACCTGACTAACCGAACAAGTCTCTAGTCCAGGTTTATCGCCTATTCGGGTTCCATCCGCAAGGAGATCCGGCCGGGGTGTCGCTCACGGCCCCAAACGATGTGTGCAGGGTTCCCAAGCCCACCAACCGGGTGCCACTTGGTACACTGTGCCACTGTGCCTAGTCTGTCCCAAGCCCACTTGTACCGAGTGCCACTTGGTAGACTACTAACACTACCTACAAACACCAGAAACTAGTTGCAACTCCTGGACAGAGATCATGTTGATTAATAAGTCGAGAGAGCTTGGAGCGCCTGGAGCCCAATGTGTGGTAGTAACTGATCATGGATCACAAACACAGAACTCAGTTCCTGAGGACGGCTGCAATGAGACAACCCACCATGTACTCCTACATGGCCTCTCACCGCTACCTTTACCAAAACGTGTTCACACACTTAGCTCACACACAGTAGGACATGTTCACACGCCTCTGATTCATCCCCGATGAATCAGAACTGACTCAACTATAAGCAGTAGCAGGCATGACAAACAAGCAAGAATGAGTAGGCACAACAGGGCTCAAACAACTCCTACTCATGCTAGTGGGTTTCATCTATTTACTATGGCAATGACAGGTCATGCAAAGGATAAAGGGGTTCAGCTACCGCAGCAAGTAACAGATGAATCGGTGTTGTCCTAATGCAGTAAAAGAGAGCAGGAGCGAGAGGGTAGGATTGTATCGGAATGAACAAGGGGTTTTTGCTTGCCTGGCACTTCTGAAGATAGCATTGAGTCTTCATCAGTGTCAACGATCGCATCATCGGTATCACGTCTATCGAGAGGGGACAAATACCGGCAACACAGAAGGGAACACAATTAATGCAATGCACAATATGATGCATGATCATGACATGGCAAAATGAATGTGTTTTGGGCTAATGCAACTAGCAACAGATTAAATGAAGTTGGTTTGAATACAAGATTCAAATTCAAACTCCATATGTGATTATTCAAATGCCCTTTAATTGATTTGTGCTAAACAGCAGCTATAAGTTGTTCTAACATGCATGAAAATGGTACAGATGGATTCCTTGAATTTTTCTGATAATTTTTCATATATAAAATATTTAATTTGGAGTTACGGTTAATTTTCTATGATTTATTGAAGTTTTAGCTATTTTCTGGAATTTTCTGATTATAATAAATCCAGAAAATACTTATTGCGTCAGCATTGCGTCACTATGACGTCAGCAGGTCAACAGATGCTGCTGCTGGTTAAACCTGACGTGTGGGGGCCACACGTCAGTGACACAGGGCTAGTTAGTGTCAATGACAGGTGGGGCCGGGTCAAAAGCCACGTCATCAAGTCAACTCTGACATGTGGGGCCAGTCAACGTGTGACGTGGCCAGGTCAAACTGACCTGTGGGCCCGTGGGGGTTAGTTTAACACTTAACAGAAAATAATAAATATTAACTAAGGCATGGGGCCCATACGTCAGTGGCTCTGGGGAGGTTAGCTGGGTCATTAGTGGTTAACTAGGCCGGGGTTAGGCCGACGGCTCGTCGCCGGCGAGGTCAGTGGCGGCGGAGCGCGTCGGGTTTCGCCCACAGGCGACCATTTGGACGGCGGATTGGTCCTACGCGTAGCTGGGGGTCGCGCGCGTCTGGTAGTGCAAGTGGGAGGAGCTGGGGTGGCCGGAGCTGCCGGCGGCGAGCTCTTTTGCGGCTGCCGGAGCTCGGGCAATCTCGGGGTGGCGTTACAGAGCACGGGAGGAGGCGTTGTGGGTGTCTACGGTTTCATGCGATCGTGCTGATCACGATGGTGGGCTCGGGAGCGAGCTGCGGTGGCTGTGGCCACGACCACGCCATGGCCGGCGGCGAGAAGCTCTCGGCCGCGGTGGGAGATGGGGCTAGGGGGCGAGAATGGAGGGGGCGAGCACAGGAGAGGCAGCGGAGGCTCACAGCGGATCCATTCGAGGCGGAGACGAGGCCGGGGATGGTCCGGAGCCAGCGAATCGAATGGCGGCGAGTTCCGGTGGCCGAGGAGGGGAACGGCGACGTGGGCGGCGATGCAGGGCTCCCGGCGTCACGTGAGTTGGTGGGGACGAAGAGGAAGGCGCGGCGGTTCCTCTGGAAGCATCGCCGAGGCGAGGGGTGGACACTGGCCGCGGTGGATCTCGTCGGTGCTCTCGGGTGCTCGTGGTCGATCGTGAGAGAGAGAGAGCAGAGGGGATAGGGACGAAGGGAGAGATACGGGAGAGTGAGAGAGTCCGTGGGGGCCGCGTGGCGTCTCCAGGGAGTAGTGGAGGCAAGCAGGGAGGCAGGAGGTGGCCGAAGCAGGGAGGAGGTGGCCGGGGCGCGTGCCCGTCCTCCTGGCAGAGGAGGAAGGCGACAGGGGAGGGAGGCGGCGGTGGGCTGGGCCAGCGGGAGGAGCTGGCTAGCTGGGCCGGCTACAGGTAAGTGGCCCAGGTAGTCTCTCTCTCTCTCTTTCTTTTTTAATTCTGTTTTCTATTTTGCAGGTTTGTTTTGAATTTGGTTTTGAAACCAATTCAATTTATTTTGCTTCTGACAATATTTTTAGGAGCTAAAAGAATTAAAACAATGCTCCACAAAAATATTTTAGAATTATTGGACCTATATTTATTTAACAGTAGATATAAGTCCAATTCAAATAGCTATTGATTTAATTCAAATACCCAAAATAAATGTTTCTGAGATACCGAAAATATTGGTTTGGATTTTACCTCTTGCCAATATTTCCAGAGGATAACAAGAACATTTTCTTGGACTTATTTGAGGCAATTTTTATCTTGATCATTTCATTTTTTTAAAGGATTCTGAGGCTTTGAAAATTCCTCAATTCAAATTTCATTTGAATTTAAACATGATGCAGCAACCAAGCTAGTCCAAGGCCAGGGTAAAGCTAGGGATGTGACATCTCGGACTCTTCATCATCATCAGGGAGGTCAATAATATTGGGAGCTGTGCAAAGTTCAATTGCCAAAATCACATCACCCAATGATGCACATTGCAGTTGAATCGACCAAGTAAAGATAGTATGGCAGAAATCATACCCGGATTAGAAGTGACCGCATCCTCCATCACCTCATCATCATCCCTGTAAGCTGAGGTCCCGGAAGTGGCAGCGCTGACAATTCCAAAGTTCGTCTAGTCAAAACAAGAAAAACAAACAGCACGGAGCGTCGAGTGAATACAAAGAGAGACACTCACGCGGAGGCGACGGGGATATCAATCTTGATCTTCGGCAATGCCTTCCGAGTCCTCAGCTCTGCAACTATTGGGTGCTTTGGCGCCTTCTCAGTCGGGGTTGGTGAAGAGATCCGAGGACGCTTCAAAGACTGACCAGCTTGAGTAGTTGCCTTGTCGCGGGCACTCGGACGTTCTTCGTCGAGCTTGGATCGCCTCTCCCTGCGAGGGGGCGACTCGACTTCTTCTCCACCACTTGAGTCGTCACTTCCTCCATCCCCTTCACCATCGGAAGTCCACTCGCCACTGTCACCGCCACTCGCCTCGCCTTCCAGTGCTTGCTCTTGCTCCCCATTGGGCATTGAATACATTTCAATAATAGACTGAAAGGAAGCAGGGAGAACAAAGTCAGTCAGCGCAATATAGGCAGCTGCGCGAGTGAATTCAGATTACAAGCAAAAACTCAGAATCAGACCTGCTCTGGTGCATGAGATTGGTCGAATGGGGGAACTCTGCTAGCTCCCCTGGGATTGTCCTTGTTCCCGGTAATGCCCGACAGCCACTTCTCTAGTGTGTCGTCGTCGACCTCCTCCGGGTGGATCTGAGTGGAGTCTTCAAGACCCGAATACATCCACATCAGATGGTCTCGAGCTTGAAGAGGCTGGATGCGCCACTGAAGGAAGACCTCCAAGAGATCCATACCAGTGACCCCATCATGAATAAGCTGGACCACTCGATCGACCAACAGCTTCACGTGCGCCTTCTCCTCTGGGAGCACCTTCAAAGGGGAGGGTTTCTCCACTCGGTCCATGGTAAAGGGAGGGAGGCCAGTCGATTGCCCTGGCGTCGACTGGTCTTTACAGTAAAACCAGGTCGACTGCCATCCACAAACCGAGTCAGGAAGAATCATGGCCGGGAAGGAGCTTTTCCCTCTCGTCTGGATGCCATGACCCCCACACATCTGGATCACTTGGGTCCTCTCATCACTCGGATTAGCCTTTTTCACTGTCTGGGAGCGACAAGTGAAAATATGCTTGAAAAGACCCCAGTGAGGCCGACAACCCAGGAAATTCGCACACAAAGAAATGAAAGCGGCGAGATAAACGATCGAGTTGGGGGTAAAATGGTGGAGTTCTGCCCCAAAGAAGTTCAGAAACCCTCGAAATAAAGGGTGAGGAGGCAAGGAAAATCCACGGTCGACGTGGGTGGCAAGAACACGCTCACCCTCCCGAGGTTGCGGCTCAGATTCCTTCCCCGGAAGCCGCGCCGAGTCATAGGGGATCAGCCCCCCTTCGGCTAGGTCGTCGAGGTCTTCTTGGGTGATCCTCGAGTGGATCCAGTCGCCCTGGATCCAGCCCCTCCGCAGGCCGGTCCGCGAGGAAGATCCGCCCCGGCTGGTCGCCTTCCCCTTCGACCTTGCCGTCGCCTTCTTTGCCCGTTCCAGAGCCGCCGTCTTCTCCTTCCCCATTGTCGTCGGTGAGACGCGTACGTAGCGGTGATGCTGGGGCGAGAGCGAGCGCAGCGGAGGGGCGTGAAGAGGAGAAGAGGAAATGGGAACGCACTGTTCGGGAGACCCCGGTCCAACGCCTTATATGAGGCCGCTTTCGAGTGGCTGACGGGTAGGCCCAGGTGGCTCTGTCAAATCCCGTAACGATCGCCCGTGTGGTACGTGGTGAAAAAGGCAGCGCGGGGATCAAGGCATCTCCACTCTATCCCATCCGATTACTGCGGCCTCCCCCGTCCCGCGCGCTTCCCAAAATTCGGATCCCACAAAATCTGCGGGCAGCAAACAAACTTGTTAGACTAAAAGATCTCCTCCGCACCGTCACTCGGAGCCTTACAAGTGAAGAAACTCACTCGACGAAGAATTAAGAATGGATCAAGGCGACTGAAAAGGAAGTTGCTGTCATCACTCAGGTCCATTGATCCGGAACAAGATATGCTCATGGCATGAAAAAAGAGTCGGAGAGGTTCTCAACTCCTTCCCCACTCAAACCTCGATCCATTCGGGGGCTAATGATGAAGCTATGTACCTAGGGTAGGGTCATGGACCTGTCCTAACTGCCCTACCCAAGGACATCTCTAGAAGAAACCACCTTTCAATCGACTTGCAGGTGTTCCACTCGACAGACTCGAAGACCCTCGACCAAGATCCAACCACTCGACGGCCAGGAGACCTGAAGTCACTCCGCACGCTAACGGTCGGTCATTAAGTAGCTTTTATGGTCATCATAGCACTACTAGAAAAAGGGCTATAGATGGGATTGATACTAATGGCGCACCAGACAAGCGGTGCGCCATTAGTATATACTAATGGCGCACCACCTACTGATACGCCATTAGAGTTGAAACTACTAATGGCGCACCTGGCCCAGGGTGCGCCATTAGTATCAATTTTTTTTAACTAAGCCTGTCCAAACACACTAATGGCGCATCCAGATACAATGCGCCATTACTGGTTGTAACTAGTAATGGCGCACCAGCCGGAAAGTGCGCCACTAATGTTGTTTTTTTTATTATATTTTTATTCCCTTTTTTGCAAAACTACTAATGGCGCACTGTTCCACCGTGCGCCATTACTAGTTTAAACTAGTAATGGCGCACTGTGGGATAGTGCGCCATTAGTATTTTTTTTTGCAAAACTACTAATGGCGCACCACCAGGAGGTGCGCCATTAGTAACCTGGATTACTAATGGCGCATTTAGAGTTGGTGCGCCATTAGTAAGTGGGCAGCAACAAGATATTTTGGACAGCCTCTCCTACCCACACTCACTTTCTCCCCACTTCATTCTCTCCACCTCCTCCTTGTCTCGGGTGCCTCCTCTTTTTCACCTCATTTCCACCATAGATTCATTCAATTTAAGTGGTTAAATTACCTTGTTTTGATAGGTAAGTAAGGGGGGAAGCTATATTTATGTTGTTCTCCCTACAACAATGTGCACATGCACTTTTTATGGCCTAGCTAGATCTATGTATGTTCGTGGTGTTGCATATGTTTGTGGTGTTGCATATGTGTTTGTGTTTGGAGGTGTACCGGTATTTGAAATTCGATAGTTGCCAATATTTTGCCGGAATGTTGATTCATTTCCCGGTAGTTTCTACTGTTCACGGCAGCAAGCTTTCCCGGCAAGGTTACTGTTCACGGTGGCAAGCTTTCCCCGGCAGGTTACTGTTCACGGCGGCAAGCTTTCCCCGGCAAGGTTACTGTTCACGGCGGCAAGCTTTCCCGGTAAGTTTACTGTTCATGGCGGCAAGTTTTCAAACCGGCAAGCTTCTCCGTCGGCAAGCTCTCCACGCCGGCATGCTTCTCCGCCGGCAAGGTTTTACCCCGGCAAGGTTTCATTCAGCCGACAAAGGATGTACTTATGGATGTACTTATGGCGCACCTCCTGGTGGTGCGCCATTAGTATTGTGCCATTGCTATAAGAAAAAAAACTACTAATGGCGCACCAGGGTGAGGTGCGCCATTAGTATTGTGCCATCCATATTTCCTCCCCGGCCCCTCCCTATCCCCTCTCTCTCCCTCGCCCTCGCCCCTCGATCCCCTTCCCCTCTCCTCTCCCGACGCCGCCCTCTCCTCTCCCGACGCCGCCGCCCCGCCGCCCCGTCGTCCTCGTCTCCCCGCCGCCCCATCG